>NC_052344.1:10327980-10380480 GCF_016432855.1 Salvelinus namaycush
GACACATAGTGATGTGGTGAATGAAGTTGATTGGGGGCTCTGGTGGAAAGGGGCAAGTGTGTTGAGCCATGGGACAAATCTTAGTGCAGGGGTGGCAGTCCTTTTTGCACCGGGTCTGTCTGTAAAAATTTGCTCCTCAAAGGAGGTGTGTAAGGGCAGGTTGCTTGTTGTTAAAGCAGAAATTAACAGCATGGGCTTTGTTTTTATAAATGTGTATGCGCCTAACACAGGGAGAGAAAGAGGGGTTCTATTTGGGAGTCTTAGACAGGAACTCTCACAAGTAGCGCCTGAGGAGACGCTGGTGAAAAATGAAAAAAAAAAAAATGAAAAAAAGTGATCGGAGGTGACTGGAACTGTACAATGGATTTGACAAAAGACAGAAATGGGGAAGAGCCTCATTCAGTGTCAGTGGGAGTGTTAGGGGACATCATTAACCAGTTCGACCTAGTGGATGTTTGGAGAACTAAACATCCAAACACAAGACAGTATACATGGGTGAAGGTCTTTGGGGCTAGGGTGAGTGCAGTCCGACTTGATCGTTTTTACATGTCCAGGAATCAGAGCAATAGGCTGCTGGGCGCTACCATTCTCCCAGTGGGGTTTTCGGATCACCACATAACCATGGCTCGGCTGTCTATTTCACCAGGGCCGCGGCAGGCATCTCATTGGAAGTTCAATGTAAAGCTCTTACAAGATGCCACTTTTTGCTCAGGTTTCCAGACTTTTTGGGAAAGGTGGGGGCAGCGAAGAGAGGAATATGAGTCTCTGAGTCAATGGTGGGATGTGGGGAAAGTGCAAATTCGGCTTTTCTGTCAACAGTACACAGCTCTCTCATCCTCAGAGGCTAGGAGAGTATTGGGGGAACTAGAGCGGTGTATTAGTGAGATGGAGGTAGAGATGGTGGGGCAAGGCAATGTAGGCCTCCAGGCTAATTTAGCCGAATTACGTAGGGACCTGGGCAGTTTTTTCCAGGTTAAAGCAAAGGGAGCACTTGTAAGAGCTAGGTTCTCCATGCTCAAGGAGATGGATGCTCCCAGCTCCTTCTTCTTTGGTTTGGAAAGACAGAGCAGTGAAGCCAAGGGTATGCATTGTTTACGGCTCTCTGATGGGCGGGTGACCTCTGTGGTGGGGGAGATGCGGGAGCGGACTGTGGAGTTTTATACTGAATTGTATAGGGCAGAAATGTGTGATCCTATGTGTGCTCAGGTCTTGTTCGCAGGACTCCCTAAGCTCTCTCGGGCACAGAGGGATGAAATGGACATTCCTCTGTTGTCACATGAACTGGCAGAGGCCGTAACCCAGATGTCCCCCGGTCGTGCACCGGGGGTCGATGGACTCCCAGTGGAGTTTTACAAAAAATTCTGGGGAACAATTGGACAGGACTTCTTTTGCGTCTTGCGTGAATGCGTCGGGGTAGGAGAGTTGCCGATGAGCTGCCGTCGGGCGGCTCTGACTCTCCTGCCCAAAAAAGGGGACTTGTGTGAACTTAAGAACTGGAGGCCTGTGGCATTACTCTGTGCGGACTACAAGATTTTTGCCAAGGTCCTCTCTAACAGACTGAAGTCCCATCTGGACTCTATAATACACAAGGACCAGACATATTGTGTACCGGGACGCTCAATCACGGACAACTTGTTCTTGATTAGGGACATGTTGGACTTGTCGAGAGGTTCTAATGTGAACTTTGGACTGGTCTCTTTAGATCAAGAGAAGGCTTTTGATAGAGTGGATCATGAGTATCTGTTTAATGTGATGTCTGTGTTTGGGTTTGGGAAGAGTTTTGTGACCTGTGTGAAGCTGTTGTATGCTGGGGCGTCATGTATGGTTAAGGTGGGAGGGGGGCTCAGTAGGCCAGTCTGGGTGAGACGGGGCATTAGACAAGGATGCCCTCTATCTGGGCAGCTATACACACTAGCCATTGAGCCTTTTTTAGGACTGCTACGCAGGAGACTGCAGGGAGTGTGCTGGACAGGCATGGGTGTGGTGACAGGAATAGCAGTCTCAGCATATGCAGATGATGTTTCTGTGATGGTCAGGGATGGGCAAGATATGCAGGAACTAGAGACCAGTCTGAAGGTGTACGAGGGAGCTTCATCAGCTAAGGTAAACTGGGGAAAGAGCAAAGCTCTGTTATGTGGGGCATGGGGGGATAGGGCCCCTCCTCTCCTTCCAGGGGGTTTGCAGTGGGGTTGTGAAGGGCTTAAAGTGTTGGGGGTGTACCTGGGCTCGGAGAGGTGGGTCAGGAAGAACTGGGAGGAGCTGTCACAGGCAGTGGTGTCAAGACTAGCCAGGTGGAGGTGGCTCCTATCTCAAGTGTCATATAGAGGGAGGGTGCTGATAATTAACAACCTGGTGGCATCTTCCTTGTGGCATAAACTGGCTGTCCTCAACCCCCCCGCCGGTCTGCTTGCAGACCTGCAACGCAAGCTGGTGGACTTCTTTTGGTCGGGACATCACTGGCTGAAGGCAGCAGTGTTGTACATGACCGTCCACGAAGGAGGACAGGGCCTGGTGGAACTGGAGAGCAGGATGGCTGCTTTCCGGCTAAAGGCGGTGCAGAGACTGCTGTACCATACTGATGTTGGCTGGAGGGAACCAGCATGCGCGCTGCTGAGGAGAGCTGGCGGATTAGGGTTGGACCGGCAGCTGTTCCTCATGAAGCTGGAGAGGCTGAGTACAGCAGGTCTCTCAGAGTTTTACTCTGCGGTGCTGAGGACCTGGCAGCTATTAAGGCCCACACGAGAAGGGGGTGTGGAGCCTGGGCAGTGGGTGTGGGAGGAGCCTATTTTCCACAACCCAGCCATCCCTTTGAGATCGGTTCAGTCTGCCACCCTGCAGAGGCAACTGATGGCAGGGGGTGTACAAAGGCTAGGTGACCTGAGAATGCTGGGAGAGGAGGGGTGGAAAACCCCGGAGGTCTTGGCTCAACAAACAGGAATAACGTCTCTTAGGCTGCTGGAGAGATTCCTGGAGGAGGTCCAGGAGGCACTGTCTGAGCAGGTAAGGGGGGTGTTTGAGAGGCCAAAGGGAGAGGGGCCACCAATGTTTCCGCCACTGCAGGTGACGGCAGAGACTGGAGACTGGCAAGGGGGTCTGGAGGACTTGTTAGATTTTAACACTCCGAGCCTGGGGGAGTTTGAGGGGGTGGGAGGTAAAGCCCTCTACAACCTCTGCGTTAAGGTTAGGAACATTAGAAGCCTAACAGGAGTGAAGGCACATCAGTGGCAGGGGGTATGTGGGGTGGAGAGTATGGTGGGGTTTAGATGGAGGGCGCTCTACAAACCCCCAGTACCAAAGAGGTCAGGGGACCTCCAGTGGAGGGTTCTTCATGGAGCCCTGGCCACTAACAGCTGGTTGGCACGGGTTGATCCGGGAATTGGGCAGGGGTGTCCTTTCTGTCAAATGAAAGAAACTGTGATTCATGTGTTTTCTGTGTGCACCAGGTTAATGCCATTAATGTCTCTGTTGGAATGTCTGTGTGAGAGGTTGGGGGTGGTTTTTGCTGTTGGGATGTATAAACAATGGGATACAGGTATTCGAGTAAGGAGAAAGCAAAATGTGTGTTGTTGAATTTTCTGTTTGCTCAGGCAGAGAAACAGGGTCAAAGGTGGGGGGATAACAGACCCTTTACTACTGTTTAATGGGATGGTCTCTGCGCGCCTTAGGGTTGAGTTTGAGTTCTATAAAATGATAAAATGTGTGGAGATGTTTGAGGAGATATGGTGTGTTGGGGGGGCTGTCTGCATTGCTGGGGAAGATGTTTTGGATATACGGTTGTAGTAGTGGGTATTGTTTTTGTGTATGGTGAATTGTATCATGTGGGAGATGGAAAGGTGAGTATGGTACATGTATGCAGTACAGGATATATTTTGGTTTTTTATTTGGGGGGGGGGGGGCGGGTGGGTGGCGAGTTTGAAATGAAATAAGAATGCTTCAGTAAAGAAAGACAAAAAGTCAAAGTCTCTCTCTCTCTCCCTCTCTCTCCCTTCTCTCTCTCTCTCTCTCCCTTCTCTCTCTCTCTCTCCCTTCTCTCTCTCTCTCTCCCTTCTCTCTCTCTCTCTCTCTCTCTCTCTCTCTCTCTCTCTCTCTTGCTCTCTCTCTCTCTCTCTCTCTAGGTGCTCGTCTCTCTGGTGGTCACAGTCTACATGAAACTTCGTCCGTACTTGTGGAGACAGTAACCAAGTCGTTGTCGTCGTCGTCGTCGATGGGCGTGGCCTATGGCCCTAAGTTCTCTTCGGATGCCAGTAAGGTGGTCTCCCGGGGCGCCGGCCTATCAACGGCCTTTGTAGAGCAGAAGAACACCTTCACAGTGGACTGCAGCAAAGCAGGTAAGAGGCGATGGTCATACACACGCAGACACACACGCAGACAGACACGTGTACAAATGCACCCACATACAAAGTATACACACGCAGATACACTCACACAAATACTTAATGTTGCCGTATTGCTTCCCTTATAGGAACTAACATGTTGATGGTGGGGGTACACGGACCCAAGACCCCGTGTGAAGAGGTCTACGTTAAACACCTGGGCAACAGGATGTACAACGTCACCTACACCGTCAAAGAACAGGGCAACTACATCCTCATTGTCAAATGGGGGGATGAAAATGTCCCCGGCAGCCCCTTCCATGTCACCGTCCCCTAAAATGGACTCATCCATCCCCTGTACAACCCCCTGCTGTATCCCAGAATGGACTCGTGCAACACCCCCACAGACACACTAAAGATGCAAAGACTTTTTCCGTCTGTCCGGGGGGGAGTAAGTTACCCATCATGCATTGTACCACATTTCTCTGATAACTCATCCAGGCGACATCACAAAATCTGAGGTGCCAATCATCCTATGTCTGCGCCGCCCCACCAACTAGCCATCCTGTTGCTGTTTACTTTCAATGTGAGAGAATGTAAAAAGAGGTCAAATCATGTTTTCTGTCTGTATCAGCCTATGCTAGTATTTTCAGAGCACAAACACAGTATGCAGTCACTACCATGTGCTTTTTAGCTAGTCCCCCAATGGTGTCCCACACTGCCTGTACTGGCCTGGTCAAAATGGCTGCCTTACATGAGGGAAGATGGCTGTGACGTCACTGTCTGGGTCACTGACAGACAGAGAGGAGTTATTTACCTTTATTTATTCAGTCCTTTTATTTTCTTTGACAGAAAATTGTCTTATATTGTTTCAAAGGAGAAGATTTCTGTCGATTTTAGAAAGTATTCTCCCTCATACCGGGCCGTCCTTTGTCATTACGGGTGTAACCATGGACACAGAGATGTGGTTGGCCAAGAATTTTGTACTGAGGAAGAGGGTATGGCGTAGCAATCGGTTTATCGTGTGAATGTTTAATTAAGAAGTCCACAGAGAGATATTACAGTGGAACAGTATCATAGTGACATTTTATAGTGATTTTATATGTAAGAAAATGAACAGATAAAAACTCTTAATTGTTTGATATACTAACCTTCTGTTTTGCAAGGATGTGCAGGCATAATAAAACGTTTACCTGCTGACTTACCATTGAAAAGCAAAAATGTGTTGTCTTTTGTCTTAATTTAAAGTGTGTGTTTGTGTGGGTGTATTTTTTATTTTATTTTAATTTTTGCAATTTAGTATATTTAGTTGTAACCAAAGGTGGTCCTTTGTAGCTCAATTGGTAGAGCATTGTGCTTGTAACGCCAGAGTAGTGGGTTCAATTCCCAGGACCACCCATACGTGTAATGTAAGCACACATGACTGTAAGTGATGTTGGATAAATGCGCCCGCTAAATGGCATGCATTGTTATATTAGCATTTTAGCATTTTGTATATCTGTACAACAGTGCTACTTGCTGGTGATAATGGGCTATTACAGATGGTTGGTGAAATCACTCAGTTAAAACAGTGATTCCCAACCCTGGTCCTCCAGTAACCCCAACAGTACACAGTTTTGTTGTAGCCCTGGATAAACACAGTCGAATCAGGTGTGTTTGTCCAGGGTTACAATATGAATGTGTACAGTTGGGGTTACTGGAGGACCAGGGTTGGGAATCACTGAGGTAAAATAAACCACAATGTAAAGTGTTACCTGATTTCCTTATGGACCTTAGGAAAAGTGTAGCATCATACAGAGCTTTTTCCTGTACTTCCTCCCTAAATAATCTGACTACAGGAATGTCCCCTCTCTGCCTGAGGGCAATATTACCACTGTGGGACTCTAATGGACCCCCTGTTCCAGTGTAATCACGTTGTCATTACAGACCAGTGGGAGTTAAACCTTCAGCTGGGCCAGAGGCAGGCAGTAAGGGAGCTGCGTTCAGGACTATTACCCTGCACTGTCAATGATATCACAGCCTGAGTCATGTTTAGTACGTTGCACAATGTTTTGAACTGCACTAAACTGCGTTGCTTTACTGTATGGTGTGTTGTTACACTGTGCAGCACCACCCTGTGTGTTGGTTTCAGCCATAGTCCAGTGGTACGATCAACTTTGATCAATTCATTGGGTGATTCATTAGTTGATTGGTTGACTCCCTAATGATGCAGTTGTTTTATTGGTTGAATGTAATGAACTGAAGAGCAGAACGAAAGCCTCCACACACAAAGAGAGCTGGTGCCTCTCTGGAGAGCCAGAGAGCAGTGAGCCTTGCCTCCAGAGATCTGGAATCTATGAGCTGTGTCCTCTGTGTGTGTGTGTGTGTGTGTGTGTGTGCGTGTGTGCATGGGGAGTTTTTTTTTCATCTGTGTTCCGTCCGAGTGCTGATGGTCTCCCTTTGTCACACATCCTCTGCTGTGACAGCGAGTGGAAGTGGAATGGGTGTTGCTATCACAAAATGCAATCACCGGAGTTTTAATGTGAAAGTCCCATAGTGACAACAGAGATGGGGAACTGTGATCAGACACATTTCATACCTTTTCATCTACCGCCAACACTGTGTCAACACAACAGCAGGCAGGCGAAACCTGCAGGTTCACACACACACACACACACACACACACACACACACACACACACACACACACACACACACACACACACACACACACACACACACACACACACACACACACACACACACACACACACACACACACACACACACACATACTTTCCCTACTGCTTCTTTCTGACACACATTTGTCTCTGTCTCTTCTGCTGTCACTCTATTCAGACCCCCAGAACTGTGCAGTAAACACAGAGGGAGATACCCTGCACAATCCCTGTAATGGAAAAGGCCCTGATTTCAATTCATGCCTCATATATCATTTATAGTGAGTGGAATTTATTCTTTTTCTGCACGGGATATGAAATGGGAAGGGCTCCTGGGCATTGGGGAGGCTCTGTATGGCACTGTATGGCAGGCTGGGCTAAATTATTAAGGCCCTGTGAAAAAGCATGGTAAGCATACAGGCCTAGAAGCATCAATCTCTCTCTCTCTCTCTCTCTCTCTCTCTCTCTCTCTCTCTCTCTCTCTCTCTCTCTCTCTCTGTCCCCCTTCTCTCTCTCTTTCTCTCTCTCTCTTTCTCTCTCTCTCTCTCTCTCTCTCTCTCACTGGGATAAAATATTGTAAAGGCCGTATTGTAAACGATTCTCAATGTTTGCATATCAATAAGAATGTTGGGTTCAGGCGTTAGAACTCAGGTTATGCAAAAAGTGTTCTGATTGGTAGAATTGTACACTTTGGCTCTATCATAGACCTATGTAGCCACTCATACTAACCCACCTGTTTCCATGGTAGAAGTTCTCCAAACGGCCTTTAGGTGGAAGCAAAGAGCTAGGAACTGCAAGAACACCTCATTTATCCCTATCCTGGTATGAACAATCGGCTACTAATGCAATGCAGCTAGGTTGCACTTATTATAGATGGAAAAAGTCAACCCTGACTAGTTCTACAATGTGGGAGGACATATCATTGGCAGGAAACATGGTTGAACATGAAATGAATCGGAAAAGGCCTAAGTCATTGAAAGACAGAGCGAGGGAAGGAGGGAAAAAGAGGGAGAAAGAGAGAGAGAGAGAGAGAGAGAGAGTATAATTAGTGCTTAGAATGGTGCTTTGTGTGCCTTGTCTGTTCAACAGGATGTGAATCCATACTGGTTATTACTGAAACCATACAGATTGGTGGAGGGAGAAAAGGATGGATAAATGAAGGGAGGGAAAAGAATTAGAAAGATGTTGAAAGAGAGAAATAGAGGACGATTGAGAGAATGGACGCAGAGATAAACAGGTAATGAATGACAGAGTGAAGAAGAGATGGAGAAATAGAAGAGTGATTTGGTGTTAGTGTTGTTGGTTTCTCACAGTTGTGTGTGTGTGTGTGTGTGTGTGTGTGTGTGTGTGTGTGTGTGTGTGTGTGTGTGTGTGTGCGTGTGTGTGTCGTGTTAGGCCACATGGTGATAAGTGGTCCATGCTGTTTGCTGTCCTCCTTCAGACCATCTGGACCAGCAGCACTAACTGGACCATTACGGCCTACACACACACACCCACACACACCCACACATACACCAGTGGCAATCAAACCAAACCAAATTGTATTTGTCACGTGCTCCAAATACAACAGTTGTGGACCTTACAGTGAAATGCTTACTTACAAATGCTTATCCAACAATGCTTTTTAAAAATAAGTAATAAGTACAAAACAGAAAATAAAAGTAACAAATAATTAAACAGCAGAAGTTAAATAACAATAGCGAGACTATATACAGGGGGTACCGGTACAGAGTCAATGTGCGGGGGCACCGGTTAGCTGAGGTAATTGAGGTAATATGTACATGTAGGTAGAGTTAAAGTGACTATGCATAGATTATAAACAGAGAGTAGCAGCAGCGTAAAAGAGTTCTGGGCAGCCCTTTGATTAGCTGTTCAGGAGTCTTATGGCTTGGGGTAGAAGCTGTTAAGAAGCCTCTTGGACCTAGACTTGGCTCTCCGGTACCGCTTGCCATGCGGTAGCAGAGAGAACAGTCTATGACTAGGGTGGCTGGAGTCTTTGACAATTTTTAGGGCCTTCCTCTGACACTGCCCGGTAAAGAGGTCCTGGATGGCAGGAAGCTTGGCCCCAGTGATGTACTGGGCCATATGCACTACCCTCTGTAGTGTCTTGTGGTCGGAGGCCGAGCAGTTGCCATACCAGGCAGTGACGCAACCAGTCAGGATGCTCTCGATGGTGCAGCTGAAGAAACTTTTGAGGATCTGAGGACCCATGCCAAATCTTTTCAGTCTCCTGAGGGGGAATAGGCGTTGTCGTGCCCTCTTCACGACTGTCTTAGTGTGTTTGGACCATGATAGTTTGTTGGTGATGTGGACACCAATGAACTTGAAGCTCTCAACCTGTTCTACTACAGCCTCGTCGATGAGAATGGGGGCGTGCTCTGTCCTCCTTTTCCTGTAGTCCACAATCATCTCATTTGTCTTGATCATGTTGAGGGAGAGGTTAATGTCCTGGCACCACACGACCAGGTCTCTGACCTCCTCCCTATAGGCTGCCTCATTGTTGTCGGTGATCAGGCCTACCACTGTTGTGTCATCGGCAAACTTGATGATGGTGTTGGAGTCGTGCCTGGCCATGCAGTCATGAGTGAACAGGGAGTACAGGAGGGGACTGAGCACGCACCCCTGAGGGGCCCCTGTGTTGAGGATCAGCTTGGCGGATGTGTTGTTCCCTACCCTTACCACCTGGGGGCGGCCCGTCAGGAAATCCAGGATCTAGTTGCAGAGGGAGGTGTTTAGTCCCAGGGTCCTTAGCTTATTGATGATCTTTGAGGACACTATGGTGTTGAACGCTGAGCTGTAGTCAATGAATAGCATTCTCACATAGGTGTTCCTTTTGTCCAGGTGGGAAAGGGCAGTGTGAAGTGCAATAGAGATTGCATCATCTGTGGATCTGTTGGGGCGGTATGCAAATTGGAGTGGGTCAAGGGTTTCTGGGACAATGGTGTTGATGTGAGTCATGACCAGCCTTTCAAAGCACTTCATGGCTACAGATGTGAGTGCTACGGGTCGGTAGCCATTTAGGCAGGACTATGGTGGTCTGCTTGAAACATGTTGGTACTACAGACTCAGTCAGGGACAGGCTGAAAATGTCAGTGAAGACACTTGCCAGTTGGTCAGCGCATGCTCAAAGTACACGTCCTGGTAATCCGTCTGGCCCTGAGGCCTTGTGACTGTTGATCTGTTCACATCGGCTACGGAGAGCGTGATCACACAATCTCCATAAACAAACATTGTCAGTAGAATGACTCAGTAACTTTCAACGTGGCACCACCATAGGATGCCACCTTTCCAACAAGTCAGTTTGTCAAATTTCTGCCTTGCTAGAGCTGCCGCGGTCAACTGTAAGTGCTGTTATTGTGAAGTGAAAACTTCTAGGAGCAACAATGGCTCAACCACAAAGTGGTAGGTCACACAAGCTTACAGAACGGGACCACTGAGTGCTGAAGCGCGTAGCGCGTAAAAATCATCTGTTCTCGGTTGCAACGCTCACTACTGAGTTTGAAACTGCCTCTGGAAGCAACGTCAGCACAATAACTGTTTGTTGGCAGCTTCATGAAAATGGGTTTCCATGGCCGAGCAGCCTCACACAAGTCTAAGATCACCATGCGCAATGCCAAGCGTCGGCTGGAGTGGGGTAAAGCTTGCCTCCATTGGACTCTGGAGCAGTGGAAACACGTTCTCTGGAGTGATGAATCACGCATCACCCTCTGGCAGTCCGATGGACAAATCTGAGTTTGGCGTATGCCAGAAGAACGCTACCTGCCCGAATGCATAGTGCCAACTGTAAAGTTTGGTAGAGGAGGAATAATGGTCTGGGGCTGTTTTTTACCTTAGTTACATTGAAGGGAAATCTTAATGCTACAGCATACAATGACATTCTAGACAATTCTGTACTTCCAACTTTGTGGCAACAGTTTGGGGAAGGCCCTTTCCTGTTTAAGCATGACAATGCCTCTGTGCACAAAGTGTGGTCCATACTGAAAATGGTTTGTCGAGATCGACCTCAACCCCATCGAACCCCTTTGGGATGAATTGGAACACCGACGACAAGCCAGGCCATATATTTGGCTCTGTGATTTGCATACAGCTACTACTGCTTTTTGAGCTCAATACAACCTTTTACTGCAAATACGTTTTTAAAAAATGGTCCACGCTGATTTTTTCAGGGCGAAAAAGTATTTTTTTGCAGTCCATCAAATCATTTGCCGCCTTTCATGATCGGACATAACGGTAGTCTATTGATTTCCAAGCATTTAGAACGAAGAGCTGTTTGGGAGTCAAGATGGCTCTTGTACATGAATGGAGCCAAATGAGATGGCTCTTTTATGGGAATGGAGCCAAATGAGACTTCTCTTTTATGTGAATGGACACAAATGAGACGGCTCTTTTACGTGAATGGAGCCAAATGAGACTTCTCTTTTATGGGAATGGAGCCAAATGAGACTTCTCTTTTATGGGAATGGAGCCAAATGAGACTTCTCTTTTACGTGAATGGAGCCAAATGAGACTTCTCTTTTACGTGAATGGAGCCAAATGAGACTTCTCTTTTATGGGAATGGAGCCAAATGAGACTTCTCTTTTATGGGAATGGAGCCAAATGAGACTTCTCTTTTATGGGAATGGAGCCAAATGACACTTCTCTTTTACGTGAATGGAACCAAATGAGACGGCTCTGTCACATGAATGGAGCCAAATGACACTTCTCTTTTATGTGAATGGAGCCAAATGAACTGGCTCACGGAAAAGACTCGGAATGTCCATCACTACTATACACAGCCATTATCATTGTTACTATATTAGCTACCTTCATAGTCAACATACATTATGTGTTGTGTACATGTTGTCTGTCAATGGTTATTTTTACTTGTTTTGTACACCAGAGGGCACTATATGTTGGTGTCATGGGTCACTGGTCACGTGTGTATATATAGGTAGCACAGGTGACCAGGAAGGGTTAGCCCAGGTGAGAGCAGAGGGCATAAGTTGTTACCATATCACAGATACAGCTTATAGAATGCATCTCTCTGCACCTTTTCTGTTGGAATATGTGTTTTGGAGCTATTTATATACGCAATAAATGGGAACTTCACCCAAAAGAGTAACGTTTGGAAAGCTGATGTTTGTGGACGTGTTATGGACAGCCCTTTCCTGTGCCAGTGGCTTTTCACAGGGAATCGTCACTACACAAGTAAGAACTTTGCTCATTGCTTGCAGCATGTCGGATTATTGGAATCCTTCGTGCTGTGCCTACGACAAAGAACAAGGATTGTGGCAAACATTTCCCGCAGAAACGAGAAGAATCCAAGAGCCAAATCTCCTGCGCCATTGCTCATCAAAGGACATTGCTATGTGTGCTTCGCTCCTGTGCTTCGCGATGCAAGTTGAACATTGTTTTGAAAATTTTGTAGTGGAATAACAATTGGAGTCAGTGTTTCACAGGGAAATTCTATCCAATATGTTGATGCTTCATTTATGAACATTAGAACAGAGTATTGGGCTCTGGATTAATTTAGCATTGGTGAAAAGGCAAAGAGTGACTTTATGCCATTGAACCCACATTCTGTTGAATGGGCTGCGTGAGATAAAGATGGGTTGTAAACTGCTCTGTTAAATGATCACTGTAGATATTCGCAGAACATTTTAAGAAATCGACAGATATGAAAATAATGAAAAAAATACTCATATTGTGAACTGTGTGAAACAGCGTCAGTCTGCCTTTGTACAGCAGGGTCATATTGGGGCCGGCGTTGTTTGCTGATTGGCAGCGATGCTCCACAGACCATCGCCCCTGCTGATGACGACAGTGTTAGAGATGGACCCCACACCAGTGTGACCCAATTGGTGTGGGTTGCTGGCGGTCACTTAGGAGACGGTGGTGAAAACCCAGGACAGATTGGCTGCCTTGCTGTTACTGCCCACCTCGTCTACATGTGAGACAAGCAGGAATGGCAAACTGGGTGCTACAGGATGCTGCCTTGGACAACCCGTCAAGCTACTAAGTAGCTGACCTTGTTATAGGCTGAGCTGGGGCTAAACTACTACAGAGCTGACCTTGTTATAGGCTGAGCTGGGGATAAACTACTACAGAGCTGACCTTGTTATAGGCTGAACTGGGGCTAAGCTACTACAGAGCTGACCTTGTTATAGGCTGAGCTGGGGCTAAGCTACTACAGAGCTGACCTTGTTATAGGCTGAGCTGGGGCTAAGCTACTACAGAGCTGACCTTGTTATAGGCTGAGCTGGGGCTAAGCTACTACAGAGCTGACCTTGTTATAGGCTGAGCTGGGGCTAAGCTACTACATAGCTGACCTTGTTATAGGCTGAGCTGCTAAGTGCTAGCAACCTCTGGTCCTGCAGATCATCCCTCCATGAAGACACAAATACAAACACCTTGTTGGCTCCTTGTTTGCATTTGTATAATTGTTTCTTGCCTAAGTCAGATAACAATTAGGGGCCGGTGTGTAGGAGCCATTTTGGCCTGTTTATGTGTTGTGTATTTGATGTCTGTAAAGGGTTATTTTTATTTGTTTGGTACACTAGAGGGCACTCGAGTGGCGCAGCGGTCTAAGGCACTGCTTCTCAGTGCTAGCGGCGACCCTACAGTCCCTGGTTCAAATCCAAGCTGAATCACACCTGGCTGTGATTGGGAGTCCCATAAACAAGAATTTGTTCCTAACTGACTTGCCTAGTTTAAATAAAGGTTAAAAAAATAATAATATGTTGAGGTAATGGGTCGCTGGTCACATGTGTATATATGATATGTAGCACAGGTGACCCGGAAGGGTGAGGAGAGGGCATACAGTTGTTACTGTATCACAGATACAGCTTATAGAATCTTTTCTATAGGAATATGTGTTTTGGAGTTATTTATATTTTATATGCACTATAAATGGGAACGCACCCAAAAAGAGTAATGTTTGGAAAGCTGATTCTTGTGGACGTGTTATGGACAGCTCTCTCCTGTGCCAGTGGCTTTTCAAAGGGAATCGCCACTACACTTACAGTTACTATGGAAGTCTATGGAATGGGGTGAGAACCATGAGCCATGAGGTTTTGTGTTGAAATTAATATACACAGAGGAGGATGGAAGCTAGCTGTCCTCCGGCTACACCATGGTGCTACCCTACAGAGTGCTGCTGAGGCTACTGTAGACATTCATTGCAAAACAGTGTGTTTTAATCATGTACTTGGTGACATGTGAATATATTTAGTATAGTTTTAAATAAAAAGTTAACTTTTTAACTTTTTTAAAATGTTTCACTACTTTTATTTGTTTCACTATCTTTATTTGTATGTAATTCACTGTCTTGAAGGGTCCAACCCTTCCTCCTCTGAGGAGCCTCCACTGACACACACACACACACACACACACACACACACACACACACACACACACACACACACACACACACACACACACACACACACACACACACACACACACACACACACACACACACACACACACACACTTATTTTCTTGTCTCCATTGTCCTATTATGTCTCCCACTATCCCTCCTCCTCTCTCTCTCATCCTCCTTCACATTGTTTTCCTTCTTCTTTCTAAAATAACAACCTTCACAAGAACAGTATAATTGAAGATCCTGTTGCTCTCTCTTTTCTCCCCCTGATGCTCCACAGTGTGATTGTGTACCCTGCTGGGCTGGGTGGCAGCATGCGTACATGTTTGTGTGTCTGTCTGATAATACAAGTGTGTGTTGGCGTACATTCGTATGTACGTTACATGTGTCTGTGGCCCCTAGCACCGTGGCTCAGAGCATAGAGGCAGTGAGTGCAGCAGGCTCTTTTAATGAAGGCATTAATAACGGTATTATTAGGATAAATGGACGGAATGTAATTAATACTGTTCAGAGATGAGGGGATGAGGGGAGAGGAAGAGGGGAAAGGCGGATAAAAATAGCCCTCCTATTTTTACCAGCCAGAATTCTAATCCAGGAGAAGAAATTAAGTATCGTACCAGACCCAGACCCCCTGGCCTGATCTCCTCTCTCCCTCCTCCCCAGACACCCATGGCCTGATCTCCTCTCTACCTCCTCCCCAGACACCCTGGCCTGATCTCCTCTCTCCCTCCTCCCCAGACACCCTGGCCTGATCTCCTCTCTCCCTCCTCCCCAGACCCCCTGGCCTGATCTCCTCTCTCCCTCCTCCCCAGACACCCATGGCCTGATCTCCTCTCTACCTCCTCCCCAGACACCCATGGCCTGATCTCCTCTCTACCTCCTCCCCAGACACCCATGTCCTGATCTCCTCTCTACCTCCTCCCTAGACACCCATGGCCTGATCTCCTCTCTACCTCCTCCCCAGACACCCATGGCCTGATCTCTTCTCTACCTCCTCCCCAGACCCCCTGGCCTGATCTCTTCTCTCCCTCCTCCTCTAACCCCATGGCCTGATCTCCTCTCTACCTCCTCCTCTAACCCCATGGCCTGATCTCCTCTCTTCTTCCTCCCCAGACACCCATGGCATGATCTCTTCTCTACCTCCTCCTCTAACCCCATGGCCTGATCTCCTCTCTACCTCCTCCTCTAACCCCATGGCCCGATCTCTTCTCTACCTCCTCCTCTAACCCCCTGGCCTGATCTCTTCTCTACCTCCTCCTCTAACCCCCTGGCCTGATCTCTTCTCTACCTCCTCCTCTAACCCCCTGGCCTGATCTCTTCTCTACCTCCTCCTCTAACCCCATGGCCTGATCTCCTCTCTCCCTCCTCCCCAGACACCCATGGCCTGATCTCCTCTCTTCCTCCTCCCTAGACACCCATGGCCTGATCTCCTCTCTACCTCCTCCCCAGACACCCAAGGCCTGATCTCCTCTCTACCTCCTCACCTAACCCCCTGGCCTGGCCTGATCTCCTCTCTACCTCCTCCCCAGACACCCAAGGACTGATCTCCTCTCTACCTCCTCACCTAACCCCCTGCCCTGGCCTGATCTCCTTTCTACCTCCTCCCCAGTCACCCAAGGCCTGATCTCCTCTCAACCTCCTCCCCAGACACCCATGGCCTGATCTCCTGTCTACCTCCTCCCCAGACACCCATGGCCTGATCTCCTCTCTTCCTCCTCCCCAGACCCCCTGGCCTGATCTCTTCTCGACCTCCACCCCAGACACCCAAGGCCTGATCTCCTCTCTACCTCCTCCCCAGACACCCATGGCCTGATCTCCTCTCTACCTCCTCCTCTAACCTCCTGGCCTGGCCTGATCTCTTCTCTACCTCCTCCTCTAACCCCCTGGCCTGATCTCTTCTCTACCTCCTCCTCAAACCCCCTGGCCTGATCTCTTCTCTACCTCCTCCTATAACCTCCTGGCCTGGCCTGATCTCTTCTCTACCTCCTCCTCTAACCCCCTGGCCTGATCTCTTCTCTACCTCCTCCTCAAACCCCCTGGCCTGATCTCTTCTCTACCTCCTCCCCAGACACCCATGGCCTGATCTCTTCTCTACCTCCTCCCCTAACCCCATGGCCTGATCTCCTCTCTACCTTCTCCCCAGACACCCCTGGCCTGATCTCCTCTCTACCTCCTCCTCTAACCCCATGGCCTGATCTCCTCTCTTCCTCCTCCCCAGACCCCCTGGCCTGATCTCCTCTCTACCTCCTCCCCTAACCTCATGGCCTGATCTCCTCTCTACCTCCTCCCCCTTATTCCTCTATATCCCCTTCTCTCGTTCTTCCTCTCAGATCTGTCCCATTATCTCTTCCACCTATTCTTAAACCCCCATTATATACTTTCCCTCATCCCTTCTCTACCTCCTCCTTCCCCTCTACCTCACCCTCTTCTCTCCCCAATCTATTCCTCAATCTACTCCCCCTTCCCCATTATAAACCTCCTCACCCCTCTCATCTCCCTCCCTCTCTCCCTTTCCTGTGTCTAACCCACATACAGCCCCATTCACTTGTTACTTGCATTCTCTCCTCCTGTGTTCTTTTTGACTGATAACAGCTCACATATTCAAGAACACTATTCAGCCCTCGACAGTTGCTCCCATTTAAACATCTCTGTGTCCACTCCCCCCTTTTCACCTTCTCTTGCTCATGTTCTCTGTCTCTCTCTCTCTCGCTCTCTCTCTCTCTCTCTCGTTCTTTCTTTCTTCCTCACTCTTTTCATTTCATCTCCTAGCCTAGATTGGCATGTCTGGACAAAGAGAGACCTGAAAGAACCGGGTCATCTCTCTGCTGGGTGCCTTAACTGTGATTGTGTGTGTGTGTGTGTGTGTGTGTGTGTGTGTGTGTGTGTGTGTGTGTGTGTGTGTGTGTGTGTGTGTGTGTGTGTGTGTGTGTGTGTGTGTGTGTGTGTGTGTGTGTGTGTGTGTCAGCCATTCATACAGTAAATACAGAGAGGGATTCAGGAGCCTGAATTCTGTGGATTACAGCGTTGTATAGAACAGGGGGAACAGTCCTTGCTCTCTGTTCTGATGAGGTATTAGCCATAGAACCACTCAACCACCTTACATGATTGACTTAAAAAGTGGCTCTGTACAATAGGAGTTAATGGTCTCTCCCTTTGTGTTCGTTCTCTCTTTTCATTTTGCACACACACACACACACACACACACACACACACACACACACACACACACACACACACACACACACACACACACACACACACACACACACACACACACAGACAGAGTGGCAACATATTGCGTTTGTTTTTGTTGGAAAGGGCCCACTTTGGGTCAGTGCGATGTGTCCAAAGTGGGCGAACACGGTGTTTGTAGTCGTTTAAATGCATTAAACATTCACAATGAATTATTCAAATGATTGAATTGTTGGTCTCTGTTCAACGCATTGCTCCCCCCGAATCACAGGTCCTAATTGAAAACAGCCTGGATTCAGAAACGATTATCCGTGTCTCTCTCCCTCCCTCTCTCTTCAGCTCCCTCCCAGAGAGAGAGCGATCATGGGAACAGAGACTGATCTGCATATTTTTGATGGGCAGAGTCTGTCTCTCATATACATACAGTGGCTTGCGAAAGTATGCACCCCCCTTGGCATTTTTCCTATTTTGTTTCCTTACAACCTGGAATTAAAATAGATTTTTTGGGGGTTTGTATCATTTGATTTACACAACATGCCTACGACTTTGAAAATGCAAAATATTTTTGGGAGTGAAACAAACAAGAAACAAGACAAAAAAATGGAAAACTTGAGCATGCATAACTATCCCCCCCCCAAAGTCAATACTTTGTAGACCCACCTTTTGCAGCAATTACAGCTGCAAGTCTCTTGGCACGTCTAGACCCTGGGATTTTTGCCCATTCTTCTAGGCAAAACTGCTCCAGCTCCTTCAAGTTGGATGGGTTCCGCTGGTGTTACAGCAATCTTTAAGTCATACCACAGATTCTCAATTGGATTGAGGTCTGGGCTTTGACTAGGCCATTCCAAGACATTTAAATGATTCTCCTTAAACCACTCAAGTGTTGCTTTAGCAGTATGCTTAGAATCATTGTCCTGATGGAAGGTGAACCCCCGTCCCAGTCTCAAATCTCTTGAAGACTGAAACAGGTTTCCCTCAAGGATTTCCCTGTATTTAGCACCATCCATCATTCCTTCAATTCTGACCAGTTTCCCGGTTCCTGCCGATGAAAAACATCCACACAGCATGATGCTGCCACTGTGGGGATGATGTTTTCGGGGTGATGAGAGGTGTTGGGTTTGCGCCAGACAGCGTTTTCCTTGGTTGCCAAAAAGTTCAATTTTAGTCTCATCTAACCAGAGTACCTTCTTCCATATGTTTGGGGAGTCTCCTTTTGGCGAACACCAAATGTGTTTGCTTATTGTTCTCTTTAAGCAATGGCTTTTTTCTGGACATTCTTCCGTAAAGCCCAACTCTGTGGAGTGTACGGCTTAAAGTGGTCCTATGGACAGATACTCCAATCTCCACTGTGGAGCTTTGCAGCTCCTTCAGGGTTATTTTTGGTCTCTTTGTTGCCTCTCTGATTAATGCCCTCCTTGCCTGGTCTGTGAGTTTTGGTGGGTGGTCCTCTCTTGGCAGGTTTGCTGTGGTGCCATATTCTTTCCTTTTTTAAATAATGGATTAAATGGTGCTCCGTGGCATGTTCAAAGTTTCAGATATTTTTTTATAACCCAACCCTGATCTATACTTCTCCACAACTATGTACCGGATCTGTTTGTAGAGCTCCTTTGTTCTTCATGGTGCCCCTTGTTTAGTGGTGTTGCAGACTCTGGGGCCTTTCAGAACAGGTGTATATCTACTGAGATCATGTGACAGATCAGGTGACACTTAGATTGCACACAGGTGGACTTTATTTAACTAATTATGTGACTTCTGAAGGTAATTGGTTGCACCAGATCTTATTTAGGGGCTCCATAGCAAAGGGGGTGAATACATATGCACGCACCACTTTTCCATTTACATTTTTTATACATTTTGTGGAACAAGTTTTTTCATTTCACTTCACCAATTTGGACTATTTTGTGTATGTCTATTACATGAAATCCAAATAAAAAGCAATTTAAATGACAGGTTTTAATGCAACAAAATAGGAAGAATGCCAAGGGGGTGAATACTTTTGCAAGGCACTGTACATATTTGGCTGGCGATGTGCCAAGACACCGACTCGTGTTCTTCTGGAGAGAGTGCTGAAGAGAGATCAGTGAACAGCAGAACTAATGCTAGCTGGCTAACAACAGGTCGACTGTGTAAAAGACTGTTAGCGAATGTTTGCCAAAATTACCAGCGTTAGCATATGTTTGCCAAGTTGATTGCACCTCAGGTTAGCCTGTCAACCCATTAGAAAGGGTTGGCTGTAGGCTAGGCTAGGGTACATTAGGCTACATCTAGAATGCTAATCCATGTGTGTGTTTGAGTGGCAGCACACCCTAGAGTTTTGGACAGTGTCATGGCGGCATGCAGGCACCTACCACCCCATTCTCTCCTCAGACCACGCCACACTGGCTCTGACTGAGAGGTGGGAAATTGAGGTGAAAAAGAGAGCACAGAGCAGCAATATTTTTTGCGTGTGTGAGCGCGTGTGTGTGAGTGTGTACTCTGTGCTGTGTTCAATTCCACATGGAGTTGGAGAAATTGGGGAGAGAAAGGGAGGGGGGGAGGGGGAGAGACAGAGAGAAGAAGCGAGGGAGTTTGTTCAAATTTGCAGTGAACAAATGTAGCCGCTTGACTGACAGCAGCAGCAGGATTTACTGAGCCAATCTCATCCACCTCGTAGAAGGTCGTGACCCTTCCTTCTTTTATTAATCCACACTGGTTTTCGTGTAGCTGCTCTATCTAGGGGAGAGTGTGTATGAGTGCCTATTCCATTTTTTATATAGCACTGAGTGCTGATGTTGTGTTCAGAGCTGTGTGTGTGTTTGTGACCTTCAGATTGCAGGTCTGCCCAAGACTGGAGCAAAGCAACTGTTGAAGTACGGCTCTGTTTTAGATGTTAGGACAGCCTATCTGTCAATGGTGTATTGGAGGCGAAGTCAGGTGCAGGAGAGCACAGTGTAATGAACAGGCACACTTTTATTATAGTTCCAAAAAATGAGAGAACTACATAAATCAAACGTGCTCAAAAAACGGAACATAAAAGTAAAGCGCATAAACTAACACCACATAACATGAAACAATTACACACAAAACATGATGGGAAACAGAGGGTTAAATACAAGTAGCTTAATTGGGGAAATGAAAACCAGGTGTGTATGGAAACAAGACAAGACAAATGGTTATACGAAAAATGTAGTGGTGATGGCTAGAAAGCCGGTGACGTCCATCGCCGCCCGAACAAGGAGAGGAGCCGACTTCGGCGGAAGTCGTGACACTAGCTGTGTGGAGAAGAAGGTGCTGTTTGTATCCTTAAGTGTCCTTGTAGCCAAGACCTTTGAAATGTAATTTGTGGATTAAAATAAAATATAAACATTTGTTTGTGTGTGATTGTATCAGACTGTGAGTTTAAGCTCCCTGCCTGCCACACACAGACAAACACACACACTGCCTGCCTCTACTTAGAACATCTCTTGACAGACAGGCTAGCTACCCACTACTGTTGCTCAATTTTGTTAGCAATTAGCTGCTTTGTTGTGGTCAGTCAAGGTGTGCGTAATCCAATTAATACAACACAGAACAGGCAGAGATGAGCTAATTGTTCATTAACTTGCCTGTCTTGCTCAGATTGCTGCCCTGATCAGTAAATGGTGTAATTTGGACAGTTGGCCCCAAGCTTCATCAGCGAAGAGTCAGTAGACTGAGGAGAGTCAGCATTTGTCTCTGGTGAGCAGCTGGTCTAAGTGGTGTAATGGTGAGCACATTTATAATCTGGAATCCAATTATAGAGGTCTGATTTCCACCTGAGTGTGGGGTCTCCTCCAAACACCCAGGTGGATACACTCCACACCTGACAGAATCTTTACTGCACAATGAATGTTATTCTGAGCAGTAGAAAGTAGCTCAATGTGAGTATGGCTTCCTATTGGTGATACCAAGACTAGGGATGAATAATGTTGCAGTGCAGTATGAATTGTCGGCCATTGTTGCATCATTATAAATAGCACAGTGACACTGTGTCACCATTAGGATTAAAGGCTGGTTCAGTGTTATTAGTGTAGCTCATTTTGAATACAATAACTGAGTGGAAACAGCGTGACATAGTGAATGGTGCACCATACTGTTCCTAATACACTGGAGGTCAATACACATTTCTGGCATAAGAAATGGTACATCGGTCTGGTATCAAGCTCCTTATTGACAGAGTAGTTCCAGTGTAGCTCAGTGGGAGGGGCGGGATCAGAGGGGTTTGTCCTTTCCAGCTGTGTCATCTGATTGGCTGGCCACAGAGGTCAGCGGTCATCGTCTGTACTGGCTGGGAGACAAAGTAGTTCATTAGTGTTAAATTAGCTAGCCTGGTGGGTTAAACAGAGACACACAGCACACCTACCATCTGGAGAGATGAAGAGGAGGGGGAGGAGGACAGAGAGGGAAGCAACGCCATTTGGGGAGAGAAATGGTGTGAGAGAGACAGTAGGATGAGGTGTTGGATATAGGGAGTGACACCGTCGGCTATCAGAAGCCGTAGAAGACTGTGGGGGTGTGTGGTGTGTGGTGTGTGGTGTGTGGTGTGTGGTGTGTGGTGTGTGGTGTGTGGTGTGTGGTGTGTGGTGTGTGAGTGGGTGTAGCCTCCACGCTCGTCTGTAGCTGGAGCTTGACAGTGGTTCAGCCAGAGCAGAGGGACCCATTACCAGGAGTGTTTTCTAGCAGCTACAGTCACTCAATCTAAATAAAACACAGGTCTTTCTCATCAGCCTGCTCTCCTCAAAGACACAAACTGAGAGAAAATCAGAAAGAATCTCCTATTTTGTCTTTGATTCACCAGCAGAATTTGGAATATTCCGGGCCTGTCTTCAGACCCCATCTGCTCCCAGAGCCACGGTGTTCCCAGCGCTCCCTCTCAGCGTTCCCAGTCCCATAAAGAGATAAACACGACCTTGGATCATTAGCTCCGTCTCCTGGCTAATACCCTGCTCTCCTCCTCTCCTCCTCCGCTTTTATTCACTCCCTCGCTCTCTCTTTTTCTCTCTCTGTTTCTCTCTCCGTCTCGCTCCTCCTCTCCTGAGCCTCTTCAATTTGAGCAGATGTAATTTAATTAGCTGGCATCATCCCTCTATAAGCCCCCACCCACACACACGCCTGAAGTACACACACGCGCGTGCAACATGTACCCCCCCTTCCAGCCCATTTCCACTAATATCACCCCCCCCCCAGGTTATGGAGTCACGCCATTTGACTTTATTGCAGTTTCATCAGAGGCACTGATGTGTGTGTGTGTAGTGTGTGTCCTCTCTCACTCGTCTGGCTAACCTTTATTAAACCGTGATAGTCCATGACAACACCTACTCTTTCACTACAACAACCCGGTGAATGTTCTGGAAGCGGCTGCTATACGCACAACGTCTCCTCTGACTCATTCATCAGATCACGGTCCACACAGCCATTGGTTCCAGGCGATGGTTTTAGGTGACCGTCAACATGAGCGGTAGAGGGGGTGAAGTGACTGATGTTAGTATGCTGGTTTCCTTCATCCACACACAGAGCTGATCCTGAGGGATGGGCTGAGATGGATCTGTAGGTGTATGTTGGGGCTTTTATGAGGTATAACGGGGGTTGTGTGGGTGTGTGTGTGTGTGTGTTTGTGTTCAATCCCACAGTTTAACCCCAGCGAAATGGACAGTCTGCTCCAGAGGTGTATGGTGTCACAGCTGTTGTTTACAGCTTTCACGGGAGACGTCAGAGTGTTATTTACATTTCATAAGGAACACAATCATTCAATACACGTTATTGACCATCGGAAATTGTCATAGGACCTTTACATGTTGACATGCAATTACCTTCAATACTATGAAGAAAATGACCCACACTGTTACCAAGCAACTTACCTAAAGTTCTCTCCAACTTCCCCAGCCTATAACACTTGTTATTGGCTAATGGCTATGAAGTGACACAGGGATGAGGGGAGAGATATTAACTTCAGTGTAATCATCGCTGTCCCCCCTGTTCCCCAGGGCCCTGTGCTAATTGGTGGCAAGTCCTCAGGACCTCTCTTAGTCGTGCGCTAGGGGAGATAAGCTCATTATTTCTGCTGTCTGGTGTGTGTGTGTGTGTGTGTCAGAGTGCGTGTGTAATTACAGAGTGTTTGTGGGTATGCTGTTTCCCCGTGCTGGTGTGTGTGTGTGTGTGCGTAATTACAGAATGATTATAGGTCCAACCATGTCCTCTGTGTCTTACACACCTCGTTTAGGCCTTACCGTTCAGCAGCAGTTGTAATGGATGGCTCTGTGCCTCAGGGTGTCCTTGACCAGGTGTTGTAATCTCCCAGACCCCCCTCTCTTGTTCTCTCTCCCTCCTTTGCACTCTCTCATCCCTCCCTCCCTCCCTCCCTCCCTCCCTCCCTCCCTCCCTCCCTCCCTCCCTCCTCCGATCCACCTCTTTTCCTCCTTCTCATAATTTCCCCTCTACCCCCCCTTCAATTTACAAATTGTATTCCTCCTCTTCCCTCCCCTCCTCTTATACTTCGAATGATCTACCTGCAATGGTCTCATCTAGCCTGGCAGTAGATTTGTGACCCTGGCTTACATTGTCTCTCCCTAGGGGGCTGTTATAGGGGTGTGTGTGTGACAGGTGTGTGTGTGTATGGGTCATGTGTGACTGAGTGTACCATCCAGTATTTATGAGGTATACACATGCAAGGAGAGCACAACAAACTGTCTCGAGCCAAGGTTTTTCGGCTTGCCTTTTGGGTCCTACAGGTATAGTGATATGGTATGAGTGTGTGTGTGTGTGTGTGTGTGTGCGTGCGTGCGTGCGTGTGTGTGTGTGTGTGTGCGTCTGTTTGCATGTGCGTGTGTGTGCAGCATGTTTGTGTGTGGGTCTGGTCAGGTGTGTGTCCCATAATTTATTCGGTGGTATTTTATCCAGGTGGGCCTCTCTCTGGCTGGGTGACCTTGGAGCTGGGCCTCATGGTCCACTGGTCAGTCTCATGTCCCGTGGCCGCTCCACATGGCAGGGGTGAAAGTACTGCTCCGATCCCCCTCTACCCTCCTCTTCTCTGGCTATGCATGCTGGGGGGACCAGGTGCTTCTGGAGGTCACTGGAGGAAGGCCAGAGAGCACGGCCCACAGACCACATACTATGGGAAACAGAAGAGGGGAGAGAGGATGGGATGGTTTTTTAGCCCAGACGCAAGGACTGAAGGAGAGGGGAAGGCATGGGTTTGGAGCCCAGACTGTGAGACAAAGCAGGACAGGGTCACGGGTTGAGAAGTTGGTCATGCTCTGTAATGATGTGTCCCTCTGTTCCTTTGGTTCTAGGCAAGGTCAGAAAACGGAAGAGTGGGTCTCTACTAGCCTAGAGCCCCTCTCGCGTGCCTTTGTGCGATAGTGTGAGAGACAGTGTGAGTGTGTGTGCAGGATTATTCCCAAACTGACAGGGCAAGCGTTTATCTGTTCTTAATGCGGTGAAACTCTCCTCTCTCGCGCTCACTTTGTCTTTTCCTCTCTCTGCCCCACTGCCCTTGGAAATGGCCTCTCTCCCACCAATCATGAAATAAGCCTAGAGAGGGAGAGAGAACGTGAAAGAGGATAGCCACAGAAAATATGAGAGGGAAGGGAGGAGAGAGAATTGTTAAAGATTGTTAAAATTGGGAGAGAAGGACAGTGAGAGAGGGAAATAGAGAGAGATGAGTGAGAGAAAGAGATATTGAAATAAAGAGAGAGGGAGAGAGGGACATCGAGAGAAATAACAGAGAGCAAAAATAGAGAGAGTGAAATAAAGAGAGAGAGAGAGAGAGAGAGAGACACTGAGAGAGAGAGAGAGAGAGAGAGCTTTCACTTGCTTTGGCAATGTAAACATGTTTCCCGTGCAATAAAGCTCTTTAAATTGAATTGAGATAACAGAGAGAGTGTAATAGAGAGAGTGCAAAAGAGAGAGAGAGAGATGGGGGGGCGGGTAGAGAGAGATGAGTGTGAGAAAGTGAGGGTGATTGGAGGTGAATGATGATAAAAGGGTCAAAACACTGGTCTGTAACATAACTTAACCCTGCTGGAAGAGTCTGTACATCTTATTTAGGGAGGGAAGAGAGGATGAGGGGATCATTCCCTCTCAAACGAGCCGGAGCGACTGAGGAAAAATGAATGCTGTCCGAGACAGGCCTCTGCTCTGATGCCTCCCTACACTGTAATGGAAAGCTATAATTTATACAGTAATTTTAGGTGTTATCAACAGTATAAAATACTGCCCTATGAAATTTAAAATATATAGGTGACAGATAGGAAAGGCAGCAAGTCTTAAAACTTAAATGGTCTGTTTTGCCGTGTGTTCACTGCCATTTTGGAAGCCTTTGTTAAGGCCTCTAGAAGAGCAAGTGATATAAAACACCAATTATTCATTGATATGCTGTAAAGTAAACACTTTACCTAGCAGCCATCCTGCTAACACCAATCCCTTTTAATTGCAGTAAAATACTTTGAAATACAAACCCTTCCCCCTCAATGAATTTCATTCATTCATTCATTCATTCATTCTGATTACGGTAACACTTATTTTTTTTAATACAGTCAATTCTACAGTATTGTACTGTGTCATTACACTGTACTTGCTTTGATACCATATGTATATTACAGTAGGTGTACTGTAATATGAAATACAGAGTTTTACTTGCCACGAGCTGCTAAGTAAGATACTGCTAAGCTGCTAAGTAAGATACAGTAAGATACTGTAAAATCCATGGCAACCCCTTAACAGTGTATCATACCTGTTAGCTAGGATTCACTCTGTGCTTGTTACCGGCGAGGTTTAGTTCACTTGGGTGGTTTGTTATTACAAAACGTCAGAAGGAGGAAAAGGTAAAGTCGCTTAGAGCTATATTCTGAGTTGATCATAATGGTCAAGGGCAGGCTCCTTGAGTTGTAGACAAGGGGACAAAGAATGAATATCTCCCGTCAGAATATACAATGCAGCATATTTCTATCAGTTGTATGGTGATTCAAGTAAGGATGAACATAGATGAAAGGCCGCACTCAAAGGAGGGTAAGAAGAACATAACCGAAGATAAAGCCAGTCATTCGCTAGAGTATTGATTGAAAAGATTTGAAGAGTTGATGCTTTTATCGTCATTATTGAACTCTCATGCACATGTGCAGACTGTTCCCATAGTAACCTCACTCTTGTATGATCTTTTTAGTCAATATATGTGTGAGAGAGACGGAGAACGACTCACCATTTCTGCATTGACCATCATTTTATATATATATATATACATACAGTACAAAAAAAAAAAATGGTTAACGCAAGTTTGTTAAAAAGGAGGGAGTAAACAAAGGAGGTGTGCACAGAGAGCGAGAGCGAGGGATGAGAGTGAGAAAATAGAGAGAAACACTGTAAGTGCCTGCCGTGATGACTTGTAAACAACTTTGCGGTTGAGCGTTGCCGTGGTGAGCGTTGCCGGGTGGAGGGCGCATCACTTTGTTTCGTTCCATTGAGTGTCGTAATGACCCGTCCACCGCTCGCTGGTCTGAGAGCTGTTTGTAAATGTTTTCTCTGCCCCTGCAGGTCCTCCCTGTAGTTCCCTGTACTGTTTTCCCCCCGCCACACACACACACCCTCCAGCTCCCAACTCACATTGGCTTCACCTTAGAATGATATCCAGCCGTAGCTCATTGAGTCCTCTAATCACCAGGCAGGTAATTGGTTTCCATTAGATGTTCCCTGTTCCTCCAGGCTGGACCTAAGGGGGCACGCCCTCAATTCCCACGACCTACACACACTCACATCTCTCTCTGTCTTCATGATAACCTCTCCTATACACTGGAAGAGGCTGGTAGTAATAAGATGAGGAATGCTTGTACACGGTGTACCAACAATATTCTGTACATTTATTAAATGGTGGGTGGACGGACCCTAGAGGATCGGGGAGGACAAGTACATGTACCTGATCACTGTGTTCTAGTACCAAGACCTCTCTGCACGATAACCTCTCCAGTACACACTTAACAAGGTTGGTAATATGATGAAGAATGCTTGAACACAGTGTACTAACAATGTACTACAGTTTAGCTGCTTTGTAATGGTTGCTGGGCGGATGAAACATTTACCCGTACCTCTTCACTGTGTTCTGGCTCTAGGGCCATCTTGACCGGCATCGGTCACATCCTCTAATTTAAACCAACATCTGATGCTCATCCATGGCAGTCCTGCAAAATAATCCCTATACACTCACACTGAGTGTACAAAACATTAGGAACACCTTCCTAATATTGAGTTGCACCGCCTTTTGCCCTCAGAACAGCCTCAATTCGTTGGGTCATGGACTCTACAAGGTGTCGAAAGCGTTCCACAGAGTGTTGCTTGCCCGTGTTGCCTGTAATGCTTCCCACATTTGTGTCAAGTTGGCTGGATGTCCTTTGGGTGGTGGAACATTCTTGATACACACGGGAAACTGATAAGTGTGAAAAACCCAGCAGCGTTGCAGTTCTTGACACAAACCGATGCGCCTGGCACCTACTACCGTACCCCGTTCAAAGGCACTTAAATCTTTTGTCTTGCCCATTCACCCTCTGAATGACACACATACACAATCCATGTCTCAATTGTCTCAAGGCTTAAAAATCCTTCTTTAACCTGTCTCCTCCCCTTCATCTACACTGATGGAAGTGGATTTAACAAGTGACATCAATAAGGGATCCTAGCTTTCACCTGGATTCACCTGGTCAGTCTATGTCATGGAAAGAGCAGGTGTTCCTAATGTTTTGTACACTCAGTGTATATATGGCAGCATCAAATGGTGTGTGGCTATTCTCCTTCCAAAGGACACGTTCCAGGCCATAGTGTGTGACATACTGTAGCACGCGTCACTCAGAAACACAAGCAGGTTTTTCTTAAGAGCAGAGAGCAGAGAGTAGAGAGTAGATTATTAGCCTCCCCGTCTCCAACAACAGGATATGGCTAACATGGAAACGCTCGCTCCACACAACCTATAATCTGGATTTGCATATTTCCATTCTGATAAAGTCAATCCTCTTTAGCACCACTGGCTTCCTGGAAGCCTGGATACATAATATTACTCATAATGCTCTCTGCTCAGGCTTTCCTGGACCATGGGATTCCAGCTTGGTAGAGGCAGTAGGCACGCAACTGGCATATCATGCCAACTTGACCCATTTCCATTAGAATTCAGGGATTATGGGGTTCAGCCATTTGAATGTGAGGTTCTGCAATAAAGCACCTTGACATATTTATTACACATACTTCCATGACACTAAGTTGCACTGGATAATGTTCGATGCAGTCTGCATCACAATCTAAAGGATGTGTGGTATAATGGAAATTAAAGTGAATAATTAAATACACACTTTTTCCCAAAACAGTTGATTCAGTTCATTCTCTGTGCCTTTGAGCGAGACTCTAAATTACTCCACTCTCTAATGGTCTAATTTTAATCAGGCTAAGTTGTTTACCAAAATCTCTATCTACCTTTCTCAGATGGCTGTGATTATTATTTTTACAGTTACACTGTAATTTACTTCACTTCTGAAATCAGGGATAATTGTAATGCCTGAAAACAGGAAATTTAAAGTGTGATTGAAATAAGCTTTTCCACTCCAGGCTACTGCTTTTAAACTGCTGAGACTGGAAACTTTACTCGGAATGATTGGCATCTCAAACCATTTCAGCACTCCTTTATCTCAATAAATGTGTGATTGCCTTTGTCTGCTGTATGCATAGTTTTCATGCGTGTTAAGAATTATGTGTTTCTGTGTGTGTGTGTGTGTGTGTGTGTGTGTGTGTCTATGTAGAAATGTTTGTGTGTGTGACTGTGTGTGTGTGTGTGACAGTGTGTGTGGTGTGTCTGCGGCCGGGCGTGTGATAACAACAGACACAGCTACTGTAGCTATTCGCTCTTTCATCAGTGGGGGCTCCTTGATGGAATTGTCTGGCTCTGCCAAATAAAGCAAAGACACACTTAGCCCCTTCTGTTACTGTGCCATTGAAACACGCTGATATAACCTGACATCACTGAGCTAAACCATACAGTATTTACCTACCTGTACCGCTGACATGACAGATTACAGTCACATCTAGGGGTCTTAGAAATGGTGCTGAAATGGGACAAACGGTCATTGATTAATAAGCTGTCCGACGTCCTGGGGACCTGGACAAACGTCAAATATTAGCAGTGCATCAGGTGTGACCAGGCTGGATCAGTGACACTTGCTGAGGGAGTGGGTATGTCTGGATGATGCAGTGTCAGTGGTGATGACCTCCGTTGGTGATTGAGCCCATTACCAGTGACAGTACGGTACTTTATAGTTGATGTTCCCTCGGACATTGAGCTGTTATCTTGCCCATCTTATCAGCTGCGGGCTATTTCGAGTTACTGTGAACAGAGCCCACCTTCTTGGTCCTTTACACGCACTGCTGAGTTTTCAGTTTCTCCTTCTTCCCCTCCGTTTAGGACGGTCTGGACAAAACTACCGTAGCAGCGTTATGACTCAGACAGACACAATGGACTCCCTGTGGTAAAGTAACACAGCCCCACGAATGGGCTTTACAACTTTAGTTCTACTGCATGGCAGGCAGCACCGACTCAGGCATAATCCATCGGAGACAAGTTATGTTCTTCAAGAGATCAAATCACACTTGCAAAGCTGGATAAACTCTGAAAAAAGAGACAGAGACAGAGAGAGAAAGTGAGAAAGAGAGAGGGAGAGCAAGAGAGGACTTTTTGACAACCTGCTCAGCCTAATCAAAAACAGCTGGCAGGAGAGAGAGAGAAAGAGAGGGGGAAGACAGAGGAAGGCACTGACACGCTTAAATATTCCCCCTGGATCATTTAATCAGTCAGTCACTCTTTTTTTCTCACACTATCACTCCATTATCACACACTTTCCCTCCCTCTGTCTCTCTACCCATTTCTCTTCCATTATCACACACTTTCCCTCCCTCTGTCTCTCTACCCATTTCTCTTCCATTATCACACACTATCCCTCCCCCAGTCTCTCTACCCATTTCTCTTCCATTACCACACACTTTCCCTCCCTCTGTCTCTCTACCCATTTCTCTTCCATTATCACACACTTTCTCTCCCCCTGTCTCTCTACCCCAGTTTCTCTTCCATTATCACACACTTTCTCTCCCCCTGTCTCTCTACCCGTTTCTCTTCCATTATCACACACTTTCTCTCCCTCTGTCTCTCTACCCATTTCTCTTCCATTATCACACACTTTCTCTCCCTCTGTCTCTCTACCCCAGTTTCTCTTCCATTATCACACACTTTCTCTCCCTCTGTCTCTCTACCCATTTCTCTTCCATTATCACACACTTTCTCTCCCTCTGTCTCTCTACCCCAGTTTCTCTTCCATTATCACACACTTTCTCTCCCCCTGTCTCTCTACCCGTTTCTCTTCCATTATCACACACTTTCTCTCCCTCTGTCTCTCTACCCATTTCTCTTCCATTATCACACACTTTCCCTCCCCCTGTCTCTCTACCCCAGTTTCTCTTCCATTACCACACACTTTCTCTCCCTCTGTCTCTCTACCCCAGTTTCTCTTCCATTATCACACACTTTCCCTCCCCCTGTCTCTCTACCCCAGTTTCTCTTCCATTACCACACACTATCCCTCCCCCAGTCTCTCTACCCCAGTTTCTCTTCCATTATCACACACTTTCTCTCCCTCGGTCTCTCTACCCATTTCTCTTCCATTATCACACACTTTCTCTCCCTCTGTCTCTCTACCCCAGTTTCTCTTCCATTACCACACACTATCCCTCCCCCAGTCTCTCTACCCCAGTTTCTCTTCCATTACCACACACGTTCCCTCCCCCAGTCTCTCTACCCCAGTTTCTCTTCCATTATCACACGCTTTCTCTCCCCCTGTCTCTCTACCCGTTTCTCTTCCATTATCACACACTTTCTCTCCCTCTGTCTCTCTACCCGTTTCTCTTCCATTATCACACACTTTCTCTCCCCCTGTCTCTCTACCCGTTTCTCTTCCATTATCACACACTTTCTCTCCCTCTGTCTCTCTACCCCAGTTTCTCTTCCATTATCACACACTTTCTCTCCCTCTGTCTCTCTACCCCAGTTTCTCTTCCATTACCACACACGTTCCCTCCCTCTGTCTCTCTACCCCAGTTTCTCTTCCATTACCACACACGTTCCCTCCCCCAGTCTCTCTACCCCAGTTTCTCTTCCATTATCACACGCTTTCTCTCCCCCTGTCTCTCTACCCGTTTCTCTTCCATTATCACACACTTTCTCTCCCTCTGTCTCTCAACCCATTTCTCTTCCATTACCACACACTTTCCCTCCCTCTGTCTCTCTACCCATTTCTCTTCCATTATCACACACTTTCTCTCCCTCTGTCTCTCTACCCCAGTTTCTCTTCCATTACCACACACGTTCCCTCCCTCTGTCTCTCTACCCGTTTCTCTTCCATTATCACACACTTTCTCTCCCCCTGTCTCTCTACCCCAGTTTCTCTTCCATTATCACACACTTTCTCTCCCTCTGTCTCTCTACCCGTTTCTCTTCCATTATCACACACTTTCTCTCCCTCTGTCTCTCTACCCCAGTTTCTCTTCCATTATCACACACGTTCCCTCCCCCAGTCTCTCTACCCCAGTTTCTCTTCCATTATCACACGCTTTCTCTCCCCCTGTCTCTCTACCCGTTTCTCTTCCATTATCACACGCTTTCTCTCCCCCTGTCTCTCTACCCGTTTCTCTTCCATTATCACACACTTTCTCTCCCTCTGTCTCTCAACCCATTTCTCTTCCATTACCACACACTTTCTCTCCCTCTGTCTCTCTACCCCAGTTTCTCTTCCATTATCACACACTTTCCCTCCCCCTGTCTCTCTACCCGTTTCTCTTCCATTATCACACACTTTCTCTCCCTCTGTCTCTCTACCCCAGTTTCTCTTCCATTATCACACACTTTCTCTCCCTCTGTCTCTCTACCCCAGTTTCTCTTCCATTATCACACACTTTCTCTCCCTCTGTCTCTCTACCCCAGCTTCTCTTCCATTTTCACACACTTTCCCTCCCCCTGTCTCTCTACCCCAGTTTCTCTTCCATTATCACACGCTTTCCCTCCCCCTGTCTCTCTACCCCAGTTTCTCTTCCCCTCGCCTCTTACTCCCTCTCTCTCTGTCCACTCTCTCTTCTTCTCTCTCCAGGAACGCCATTTATTATCGGTAAGGTCACATTTGATCTTAGGAACGGCTCCTTCTCTCCTCCTTCCATACCGAATGACAGAATTTCAGACAAAGACGATTTCAGACAGAGAGATGGGGCGATAGATGAATATTGATGCCTTGGTTCAGGGCTCAGGGGTGGAGTAAAGGGGAGGGGGGCGGAGGTGTGGGCTCCCGAGGTTCCGCGCGGCCCTGAAATCACAAAGCTCATGACTAGAGTAGAACAGTGTCAGGACGGCTTTTAAAAAAATGACCTCAGATTGTTTTCCCTGAAATATGCAGCTGTGACATGGCATTTCATACTGTGACACACATTAAGTTATGTCAGAACAGTGATATTTCCTCCTAAGCATCTTAAAACAGCCGCCTGCACATTTGATGACATTTTGGTTGCCTTTGTGAGATATGGTGATTGTTGTGTGGCTTGTGACTGTCCAGATGTTTTAGAATGATGACTGCCTTTGCCCCTGTGAGAAGTTTTGATTAATACCCAAACAGACGCACATACTCAATACACACACACACGCAAGCACGCATGCATGCAACGCGCACACACACACACACACACACACACACACACACACACACACACACACACACACACACACACACACACACACACACACACACACACACACACACACACACACACACACACACACACACACACACACACACACACACAGTGTTTGATTCGGTGCCAGAGACTCATCAGTCATCATCATTGTCTAAAGCTGTTTATCTCTGTTTGACCCAGAGTTAATCCCCTCCACCCCTTGTCTTTCTCTGTCTTTCCCTTTTTCTGTCTTTCTCCATCCCTCCACCCTCCCATTCCCCTTTCTACCTCCCTCTCCCTCCCTATAGGCTCCCGCCCCCCCCCCCCTCTTTTCCTTGTTCTGCTTACACAGCTTTACTGTGTTCTAGTCCTGGAAAACGGTCTTCTGGGAAAGATCTGTCTGTGATTGCTGAGATAAGACCGCACCACAACAAACGACAAATCCTTCAATGCTTATGCACACACACACACACACACACACACACACACACACACACACACACACACACACACACACACACACACACACACACACACACACACACACACACACACACACACCTTCCCCTAGCCACTGTTGTGGAATGCTTAGGTCCAGACCAAAGTCCCCTTTTCAACCCATTAGAGAGAGTCAGACTGTCGGGGCAGCTAGAATGGATGGTTACACAAGACGAAAGTGACACTGAGAGCACTAAGATCAGAAGTGTGTGACTCCCGGTCACGGCTGAACTTTCTCAGGATAAAACAGCCACACTCGGGCACAGTGAGTGTGTGTGATGTACAGGGTTAAGGGAATGAGTTTAACCCTCTCTGATTAAATAGTGTCCTCTCCAAATTGGGATTAACAGGTTTGTGTATAAGATCTATGAGAGATAGAGGGAGAGATGAAGAGGGGGGATCTCCATTTTGAGAAAGATGGGTACAGAGAACTCTTTCTCTATGCCTCCATCTATCTGTCTCTGTCCATCCCTCTCTCTCTGTATCTCTCTCTCTCTCTCTCACTCTCTCTCTCCACATCCCGCCACCCTTTTCATCGCTTTCTCCTTCTGTTATGATTCTGAGTTCAAGCGTAGGTCAGATTCTAGCCTCGTTTGACACCAGACAGATCTGAGCACAGCCGGGAAGGTCGTTCGAACCTCATTCATCTTCACAGCAATCGCGGTGGAGAGCCCATTCATCTGAGAGAGGACCGCTCTTGACCGATGCGCTCCACAGTCGCACATCGCTGTAGAACAGACCAATCATGAGACAGCGTTTATTTACATTTTATTTATTTACTTTATTTAACCTTTATTTAACTAGGCAAGTCATGAGAGGGATATGGATGGCAGTGGAGCGGAGGTTCTTGACTTAGCCCTTTCTGTGGAAGCCACATTATCCTCATATGAACACACACAAGTATAAATACAGTACATGTGCATATGAAGTACTGTACCACGTCATATACACTGAGTAGACAAAACATTAGGAACACCGGCTCTTTCCATGACATAGACTGACCAGGTGAATTGAGATGAAAGCTATGATCCCTTATTGATGTCATTTGTTAAATCCACTCCAATCAGTGTAGATGAAAGGAAAGAGCCTTGAGACAATTGAGACATGGATTGTGTATGTGTACCATTCAGAGGGTGAGTGGGCAAGACAAAAGATTGAAGTGTCTTTGAACGAGGAATGGTAGTAAGTGCCAGGCGCACCGGTTTGAGTCAAGAACTGCAACGCTGCTGGGTTTTTCACACTCAACAGGTTCCTGTGTGTATCAAGAATGGGCCAGCATCCCTGTGGAACGCTTTTGACACCTTGTAAAGTCCATGCACCTACGAATTGAGGCTGTTCTGAGGGCAAAATGGTGCAACTGAATATTAGGAAGGTGTTCCTAATATTTGGTATGAGTGTATATTATCAGCAGTATCATATCATCTTGAAGACTTAATTTAGCACATGCTTGGATACTTGGTTTTGTTCTGGGGACACTTAAAACTACACCGAACAAAATTATAAACGCAATGTAAAGTGTTGGTCCCATGTTTCATGAGCTGAAATAAAAGATCCCAGTAAATATCAAAACACACAAAAAGAGTATTTCTCTAAAATGTTGTGCACAAATTTGTTTACATCCCTGTTAGTGAGCATTTCTCATTTGCCAAGATAATCCATCCACCTGACAGGTGTGGCATATCAAGAAGCTGAATAAACAGCATGATCATCACATAAGTGAACCTTGTACTGGAGACAACACAATACCACAGATGTCTCAAGTTTTGAGGGAGTGTGCAATTGGCATGCTGACCGCAGGAATGTCCACCAGAGCTGTTACCAGAGAATGTAATGTTCAGTCCTCTACCATAAGTCACCTCCAACGTCGTTATAGGGAATTTGGCAGTACGTCCAACCGGCCTCACAACCGCGGACCACATGAATGGCGTTGTGTGGGCGAGCGGTTTGCTGATGTCAACGTTGTGAACAGAATGCCCCATGGATGGCGCCGGAAGAAATGGCAGCCGTTTTACGGGCGCCGAACCAATTGTGCTATTATATTGTTTTTCTTGGCGTTATTTGTAGCTTATTTTGAAAATAATGTTTCTGCCACCGTATCTTACGGCAAAAAATAGCTTCTGGATATCAGGACAGCGATCACTCACCTCGGATTAGACAAAGATTTTTTCTTCAACAAGCAGGACGCACAGGATGTACTTCAGACACCCGACAAGGCCGACATCCCCGTTATTGGCAAGAGAAAGAGACGCAGGTATAGAGGACACAGGGTGGGGTGCCTTGTAAGGATCCGCCGACGGCGAGTGGGAAATCTGCCCTCACCACTTGCCAATGTACAATCTTTGTACAATAAATTAGACGAAGTACGATCACGAATATCCTACCAACGGGACATCAAAAACTGTAATATCTTATGTTTCACCGAATCGTGACTGATTTCTTATTTTTTATTTAACCTTTATTTAACTAGGCAAGTCAGTTAAGAACAAATTCTTATTTACAATGACGGCCTAGGAACAGTGGGTTAACTGCCTTGTTCAGGAGCAGAACGACACATTTTTACCTTGTCAGCTCGGGGATTCAATCTAACAACCGTTCAGTTACTGGCCCAAACCCTCTAGTATTCAGCTGGCAGGATACACACTGCACCGGCTAGATAGAACAGCACACTCTGGTAAGACGAGGGGGGCAGTCTGTGCTTATTTGTAAACAACAGCTGGTGCACGGAAGTCTCTAAATTTTGCTCACCTGAAGTAGAGTATCTCATGATAAGCTGTAGACCACACTATTTGCAAAGAGGGTTTTCATCTTTATTTTTCATGGCTGTTTATTTACCACCACATAAGGATTCTAGCACTAAGATCGCACTCAGTCAGCTGCATAAGGAAATAGGCAAACAGGAAACCACTCACCCAGAGGCGGCACTCCTAGTGTCCGGGGACTTTAATGCAGGGAAACTTAAATCAGTTTTACATAATTTCTATCAGCATGTTAAATGTGCAATCAGAGGGGAAAAAATTCTAGATCACCTTTATTCCACACACAGAAAGCTCCATTTGGCAAATCTGACCATAATTCTATAATCCTGCTTCCTGCTTACAAGCAAACATTAAAGCAGGAAGCACCAGTCACTCGGTCTATAGAAAAGTGGTCAGATAAAGCAGAAGCTAAACTACAGGACTGTTTTGCTATCACAGACTGGAATATGTTCCGGGATTCTTTTGATGGCATTGAGGAGTTTACCACATCAGCCACTGACTTTATCAATAAGTACAACGAGGGCGTCGTCCCCACAGTGACTGTACATACATACCCCAACCAGAAGCCATGGATTACAGGCAACATTTGCACTGAGCTAAAGAATAGAACTACCACTTTCAAGGTGCGGGACTCTAACCCGGAAGCTTATAAAAAATCCTGCTATGCCCTCCGACGAACCATCAAACAGGCAAAACGCCAATACAGGACAAAGATTGAATCGTACTACACCGGCTCCGACGCTCGTCGGATATGGCAGGGCCTGCAAACTATTACAGACTACAAAGGGAAACACAGCCACGAGCTACACAGTGACACAAGCCTACCAGATGAGCTACATCACTTCTATGCTCACGTCGAGGCAAGCAACACCGAGGCAGGCATAAGAGCATCAGCTGTTCCGGACAACTGTGTGATCACACTCTCCGTAGCCGACGTGAGTAAGACGTTTAACCTGTTTGGGCGGCAGCCCGACACCGGTACACTTATGACAACATCCAGCTCAAGTGCAGGGCGCGAAATTCAAAAGATATTTTTTTAAAATATTTAACTTTCACACATTAACAAGTCCAATACAGCATATGAAAGGTACACATCTTGTGAATCAAGCCAACATGTCCGATTTTTAAAATGTTTTACAGGGAAGACAAAATATGTAAATCTATTAGCTAACCACGTTAGCAAAAGACACCACTTTTCTAACTCCATCAGTTTCTTACTCCATCACTAGCTATCACAAATTCGACCAAATAAAGAAATAAATAGCCACTAACCAAGAAAAAACTTCATCAGATGACAGTCTGATAACATATTTATGTATAGCATATGTTTTGTTCGAAAAATTTGCATATTTCAGGTATAAATCATAGTTCACATTTCAGCTACAATCAGAAATTGCACCGAAAGCAGCCATAATATTTACAGACACCAACGTCAAATACCTAATTACTCATCATAAAACATTTCAGAAAAATACATAGTGTGCAGCAATTGAAAGACAGGCATCTTGTGATTCCAGACAATATTTCCGATTTATTAAATGTTTTACAGCGAAAACAAAATGTAGCGCTATATTAGCGTAGCCACAATAGCCAGAAACACTTGGGCGCCCACGACCAATTCACATGCACGACAGATATTAGAAATAGCATTATAAAATGTTTCTTACTTTTGGTGATCTTTCGTCAGAATGTTGGACAAGGTGTTCTTTGTCCAGAAAAGTCGTTGTTTTGAACTGGAACGGCAAATTCCCCTCTTCATTTAGCATGGGCACTTGCCAAGTGCTACATATATCTCCAACGTAATCAAAGTCAGAGAACGGATCACGGCAAAACTCCCGAAAAAATTTCAATAATCTGATTAAACTATATTGAAAAAACATACTTTACGATGATATGGACACATGTATCAAAAAAAATCTAAGACGGAGAAGTTATTCGTTCATAACAACAGCTAAAAAGAAGCCAAATCCATGTCCCCTTTGCGCGCTCCAGAAACCGGAAGTGGACGGTCACGTCAAAGAAAGAGCTTTTATTCCACCTTAGACCAAGATAAACACAAAACATTTTCTCTCACCACCTCTTGACCAACCAGGGGAAGGTGTATGAAATGTACGTAGGCTCTTACGTCTTATGCCCATGTATAGGCAAGAAGTTGAACAGAGCATCGATTTCTGACATTTCACTTCCTGGTCAGGAAAAGTGCTGCAGAAGGAGTTCTGTTTCACTCAGAGAAATAATTCCAACGGTTTTAGAAACTAGAGAGTGTTTTCTATCCAATAATAATAATAATATGCATATTGTACGAGCAAGAATTGAGTACGAGGCCGTTTGAAATGGGCACGATTTAACTGGCTACTCAATACTTTCCCTTGCAGCCATAAGAGGTTTAAACAGGTTAATATTCACAAGGCCACTGGGCCAGATGGATTACCAGGACGTGTGCTCCGGGCATGTGCGGACCAACTCAGGTGTCTTCACTGACATTTTCAACCTCTCCCTGACCGCGTCTGTAATACCAACATGTTTCAAGCAGACCACCATAGTCCCTGTGCCCAAAGAACACTAAGGTAACCTGCCTAAATGACTACAGACCCGTAGCACTCACGTCCGTAGCCATGAAGTGTTTTGAAAGGCTGGTAATGGCTCACATTAACACCATTATTCCAAAAACCCTAGACCCACTCCAATTTGCATACCGCTCAAACAGATCCACAGATGATGCAATCTCCATTGCACTCCACGCTGCCCTTTCCCATCTGGACAAAAGGAACTCCTACGTGAGAATGCTATTCATTTACTACAGCTCAGCGTTCAACACCATAGTGCCCTCAAAGCTCATCACTAAGCTAAGGATCCTGGGATTAAACACCTCCCTCTGCAACTGGATCCTGGACTTACTGACGGGCCGCCCCCAGGTTGTGAGGGTAGGTAGCAACATCTCCACTTCGCTGACCCTCAACACAAGGGTGCGTGCTCAGCTCTCTCCTGTACTCCCTGTTCAAATCAAATTATTATTTTATTGGTCACATACACATGGCTGGCAGATGTTAATGCGAGTGTAGCGAAATGCTTGTGCTTCTAGTTCCGACCTTGTAGTAATATCTAACAAGTAATCTAACAATTTCACAACAACTACCTTATACACACAAGTGTTAAGGAATGAATAAGAATATGTACATATAGATAAATGGATGAGCGATGGCCGTGCGGCATAGGCAAGATGCAGTAGATGGTATAGAGTACAGTGTATACATATGAGATGAGTAATGTAGGGTATGTAAACATTATATAAAGTGGCATTGTTTAAAGTGACTAGTAATACATTTATTACATCCAATATTTTATTTTTTTAAGTTGCTAGAGATTTGAATCAGTATGTTGGCAGCAGCCACTCAATGTTAGTGATGGCTGTTTAACAGTCTGATGGCCTTGAGATAGAAGCTGTTTATCAGTCTCTCAGTCCCAGCTTTGATGCACCTGTACTGACCTCGCCTTCTGGATGATAGCGGGGTGAACGGGCAGTGGCTCGGGTGGTTGTTGTCCTTGATGATCTTTTTGGCCTTCCTGTGAAATCGGGTGGTGTAGGTGTCCTGGATGGCAGGTAGTTTGCCCCCGGTGATGCATTGTGCATACCTCACTACCCTCTGGAGAGCCTTACGGTTGTGGGCGGAGCAGTTGCCATACCAGGCGGTGATAGAGCCCGACAGGATGCTCTCGATTGTGCACCTGTAAAAGTTTGTGAGTGTTTTCGGTGACAAGCCAAATTTCTTCAACCTCCTGAGGTTGAAGAAGCGCTGTTGCGCCTTCTTCACCACACCGTCTGTGTGGGTGGACCATTTCAGTTTATGTACGCCGAGGAACCTGAAGCTTTCCACCTTCTCCACTACTGTCCCGTCGATGTGGATAGGGGGATGCTCCCTTTGCTGTTTCCTGAAGTCCACGATCATCTCCTTTGTTTTGTTGACGTTGAGTGTGATGTTATTTTCCTGACACCACACTCTGAGGGCCCTCACCTCCTCCCTGTAGGCCGTCTCGTTGTTGTTGGTAGTCAAGCCTACCACTGTTGTGTCGTCTGCAAACTTTATGATTGAGTTGGAGGCATGCATGGCCACGCAGTCATGGGTGAACAGGGAGTACAGGAGAGGGCTGAGAACTCACCCTCACCCCACAATCGAGAGCATCCTGTCGGGCTGTATCACAGCCTGGTACGGCAACTGCACCGCCCTCAACCGCAAGGCTCTCCAGAGGGTGGTGCAGAGTTGCAAAAAAAAGCCATATCTCAAAAGGGCCAATAAAAAGAAAAGATTAAGTTTGGCAAAAGAACACAGACACTGGACAGAGGAACTCTGCCAAGAAGGCCAGTATCCCGGAGTCGCCTCTTCATTGTTGGCGTTGGGACTGGTGTTTTGCGGGTACTATTTCATGTAGCTGCCAGTTGAGAACTTGTGAGGCGTCTGTTTCTGAAACTAGACACTCTAATGTACTTGTCCTCTTGCTCAGTTGTGCACCGGTTCCTCCCACTCCTCTTTCTATTCTGGTTTGAGTCAGTTTGCACTGTTCTGTGAAGGAAGCAGTACACAGCGTTGTACGAGATCTTCCATTTTTTGGCAATTTCTCACATGAGATAGCCTTCATTTCTCAGAACAAGAATAGACTGACAAGTTTCAGAAGAAAGTTCTTTGTTTCTGGCCATTTTGAGCCTGTAATCGAACCCACAAATGCTGATGCTCCAGGTACTCAACTAGTCTAAAGAAGGCCAGTTCTGTTGCTTCTTTAATCAGGACAACAGTTTTCAGCTGTGCTAACATAATTGCATAAGGGTTTTCTAATGATCAATTAGCCTTTTAAAATGATAAACTTGGATTAGCTAACACAATGTGCCATTGGAACACAGGAGTGTTGGTTGCTGATAATGGGCCTCTGTTTGCCTATGTAGATATTCCATTACAAAATCTGCCGTTTCCAGCTACAATAGTCATTTCCAACATTAACAATGTCTACACTGTATTTCTGATCAATTTGATGTTATTTTAATGGACAAAAAATGTGCTTTTCTTTCAAAAACCAGGACATTTCTAAGTGACCCCAAACTTTTGAACTGTAGTGTACGTTTACAGCTGCAGCAGATAACTCGACGTCTAGGAGGTATCACTTATTCTTTAGTGAATAATAGTTCAAAGTTCATACCAAGTTGCCATAATCAGCTCTGTATTCTGGCTGGTATAGTCGAAATTCACCATTCCAGCGTGGTGATCGTCACATCCACTGTAACGTCTGCTTCCAACTCACACCCTCAAACACGTAGATCCCCTGAACGCAGCTCACTTTCCAGCCCACTTTCCAGCTCACACTCTCAAACACCTAGATCCCCTGAACGCAACTCACTCTCCAGATCCCAATCACCTGAATTCTGATCACCTGTTCACACACCTGTATGTCATTATCACACACTATTTAGTTCAGTTCTTTGCACCCTCATCGTTGTGAGGTATTGTTTGTTTTGTGACACACTTCTATGCAGAGCTCTGGTTTTCTCGTGATTTACTTGTCCAGTGTATGATAGTTTTTGCCTGCCTCACTAACAACGCCTTCTGCTTATTCCCTGCATGTACTTTAGCCTATCGGATTTCCTGTTATCAACCTATTGCCTGATCTCCCGGACTACGTTCCTAGCCTTTTCCCTGCCTGTACTGTTGCCCTTTTGGACCCCTGTGTATGACCTTCTGCCTGCCCCTGGACCCAGCTACCTGCCTCCTCCTGTGGTCCTTTGCAATAAACACCTGCTGCTCCCTGCGCTTGAAACTAGCTCTCTCTCTCCCCTCGTGTTCATAAAAATCCACGTTGAAATTCACCCTTTTAAACATTAGGACAGCAGTCCTAACATTTCTGGAACTAAATGTTAATTTCGTTAGGTTGTAGTTGAAATTAGCCCTTTTAAACGTATGGACACCAGTCCTTACGTCATCGGGAACTAAGGCTGACTTCCGTCAACGGGCTTTTGTACTGGGGGAGAGAAGGGAGTGTTTCATAGTTCTCAAGCAATGTCTGTTCACTTGGGAGTGGTCACTGAGTGAGCATAGTTTACTTATGAAAACAATTCTCTCATTTAGAAGCTAAAATTACATTTTAATTGTTTCAGAGTTTCATATTTAAACCTTTAAGTTGCACAACAATTCCATGTGAATCTGATAACTAGAATGTGTAGACTTTCCAAGATACAGTTTATGTCGTCGTATCATCAGATATAATGTCTCTGATCTGAGATCATATTCTTTAAGTACCAACGGACACTTTCAACTGGTCGAGAAAGGGAAATATTGTTCCATTCCCCAACCTTTTGATGTTACCATACTCTCTCTATGTTAACAAAGGGCTTTCCAAGAGTCCATTCTGTAGAGTGGAGAGAAAAGGGGGAAAGGTATTTATGGGGTCATAAACCTCACCCGACAGGGCAGCGTCATGACAATATGTATGTGACCAATAAAATTTGATTTGATTTATTTGCTGCCCACTCAGTGCTTCAGGGAGTGTATGACCTGTCGTCTCCTCCTAGTGCCCTTAAATAATGCTGCACAGTCTCAGAGGAATATTACTGCTCGTTGGTCAAATAACAAGCTTTCATGTGAATGCACATATGGTATGGAATAAGTGGTGCATCTGTTTATTGGAATTTATAATGAACATGATAATATCAAGAAATGCATAAAAACAACAAATGACAAATGATCAGTTCCTGTTGTCGGCTTTAATTGCAGGTTATGAGCCCAGTTCTGCGTTTAACTGCCAATGAGATTCCATTCTAAAGCATTTCATGGGGCCAGTGAATGAATCATATTGGCAGCTGATGGATGGTGCCAAGGCCAGTGTCACCTCATACCACCCTACTGTGATGAGAAGCTTGTCACGGTGCTCTCTGCCCTCTGTAGAACAATGGAGCCAGTGGATGATGTGTAAATCTCTGTTGGCACAGGGCTTTGTTCTGGGGTTACAAAACTATAAACACCCTGGCACTCCACCAGAGAGTGGCATCACCCCTCCCCTGACTCTACACACGCGCACACACGCGCACACCCACACCCACACCCGCACACGCACACGCACACGCACACGCGCACACGCGCACCCACACGCGCACCCACACACACACACACACACACACACACACACACACACGCACACACACCCGCACCCGCACACGCACACGCGCACACGCGCACCCACACACACGCGCACGCGCACACGCACACACACACACACACGCACACACACCCGCACCCGCACACGCACACGCGCACACGCGCACCCACACACACGCACACGCGCACACGCACACACACACCCACACACCCACACACCCACGCGCGCGCGCACGCGCACACGCGCACGCGCACACACACACGCGCACGCGCACACACACACACACACACACACACACACACACACACACACACACACACACACTCACTTTAACTTTTAAACCTCTTTACTTACTGCGGTGCTTCTGAGAAAACCTTTAGAATATTCCACTGTGGCTTTTACTGATTTCATCCTAATGCATCGTAATCAGGTTTCGGGGAGATGAAGTGATGAGAGAGCGCTAAGCCTTTATTTTGTATTCCTGCAGTGAGTCTCTATCGACTGGGGCCAGTAAATATCACAGCCGACAAGGCCTTACTGTCACATCATACAGGGATAAATCAACAGCAACTCATCTGCTCATCTGCTGCTCGGCTGTCTCATTCACATTGTGACTAGTCAGCACATTCTACTGGGGGGGGGGGTCGTTGCTTCTTAAAGCGGCAATCGGCAGTTGAAACAATAACAAAGCGGCCTCCCTGCTATTTTTGGGGTAAAAAGCTGAGGGATCGGGCTGGAGAAATGTAACCACTCTCAAATTCAAGTTTTAACCATGTTTCGATGGTATTCTGTGTTTGTTTACATTTACTTTGTTTACAAACATAGGAGTAATACAAGCTTATGTTTTGGGTTCTGAGGAGGTATGAAAGCTGAACTAAGCTCATGATTTATATTCTTCATCAATCAATGGTTGTATATAATTAAGTCCAACAATTTATGTAGCAACTACAGATTGCCCCTTTACAGTTTTTTTTTTTTTTTTTTTTTTACAATCGCTAGGATCCATTTCTCAATACTTAGGTCACTTTTTAAAAACTCTTCACACAGTTCTCCTAACCAACTTTCAGCTTGGCACAGCAGATAATTTCACATCCAAAATGCACTAAAACTACCAAAACACTTCATACATGTTTCAAATCAACTCATTCTTCCATAACACTAGCAAAGTGTGTCACCCAACAAGCACACTTCGTCACTCATGAAACAATGACCTGAAAAACACTAACAACAGGTAGCATTACACAATGTTTTCTTTTGTAAAATGTCTTCTCTTCTAAACCTCTCCACTGTTTAGAATTCACTGCAGTATATGTTACAGGAATGAATCAGACAATATGCTTCAATATGTTTTGTCATTTTTGTTTTGTCATTGAGTTATTCCAAAATAAAATAATTTGTATATACACCATCTACCTATACAGCAATGCTAGTCAACCCTGTCTTCTGCATCTGGCCACAGGTTCTCATCCACATCACGTCTTGTGTCATCTTGGGCAATACACCTAGGAAAGAATCTTTTGGCATGCCTGGTCCATCCCTGGCAATCTTCTGCAGATATGTCCAGGCATCCAGCATTCATTGCATCCAGGAGGGACATTTGATCATATGGATTGTGGTCATAAACCTTCCACCTCTATGAGGAAAATATTTCCTCTATGGGGTTGAGGAATGGAGAGTAAGGTGGGAGGGAAAGTGACACCATCCTGGGATGGGCTGCATACCGCTCTGTGACTGCATGGGAGTGGTGAAATGCCACATTGTCCCATACAATTACAAACGTTGGCCGATTTCACCTCACTGCAACCCTTTCCTCACTTGGCACAACCCTTCCATAGAGGTCACCCAGGAATGAAATGAGACACTCGGTGTTGTATGGCCCAATTAGCGGTTTGTGTAACAGCAATCCACCAGAGGATATTGCTGCACACATTGTGATGTTGGCACCCCTCTGGCCCGGGACATGTGGCTCTTTTCCCAATCACATTCCTTCCTCGTCGCCGTGTTTTGGCCAAGTTGAAACCAGCCTTATCTACAAAGATGAATATGTTGGGTGTTTGCCTGGCTTCAATCTCATGACTCTCTAAAAATAAATACACAAGGCAACATAAGAGTTAGGCTGTTACGGTAATTTACATAACACCTAAAAACATGCCGTTGTGTGCCTCTGCCCTGTTTGGTTTTGTTCAAAACCATTTCTGTATTTTATAGTCATCTTCCCTGGACATATTGGTTCCTGAGTTGCTTGACTCGTTCAGAGTTCCTCTCAAAGGGGACAGTGTACAACTGCTTCATCCTAACTTGATGTGTTTTCAGGACTCTAGAAATAGTTGTTATGCTTACATTGTGAATATTTCCAAATGTAATGTTGTCTGCCAACACTCTGTCCCGAATCTCTGTGAGTTTTAAGCCATTGTTTCTGATGACCATATCAACGATTGCAGTTTCCTGCACAGCAGTGAAAATCCTACCTCTCCCGCCTGTGGGAGGTAACCGTTGGGTCCTAAGCAGAAATACAAAAACAATTACACACAAGTGGGTTTGGAGGCTTTGCTCAATTGACTTCTGTAGTGTGCAGTTCAGTCAGATGCCCTTGCAGAACGCACATCGTACCATGTCGTTTTGCCGGACATTTCTCACAATAGATGCCACTGTTGAGCGTTGCAGATTTGGCTGCACTCTCAGACCAGCCTCTCTCATTGACAGACCATGATTTATTACATGATCAGTTATAGTAGCCCTAATCTCATCTGAGACTACAGCTCTTGATCTTCCTCTCAGTCTTCTTCCACCACGCACACGTACTCCTCTCCCTCTCCCAGACACTCTTCTTAGTCTGCCAGCCACTTCTCTCTCTCTGGCTGGGTCCATGTTTACATTACAGTACAGCATTGTTCCTAAGATGTCCCCTTTTGTATAGATGGTAATGCAATTGAAAGACTAACACCTGGGTAGGTTTTGTGCCAACAAGTGAAAAATGATCCACAGTTTAGCCCACATAAATTGAGAAATGGGTCTTAGCGATTGTAAAAAAAAACTCTAAATGTCACCCTATTACCTATGTTGTGCACTACTTTTGTCCCGAGCGTTCTGGATTTTGATGAAATAGGAGGGACATCTGACTCTGGACCAGTACTTATGGGCAAACATTCCCAGATGCATACTGTATGTCAAGTCATATGTTGAGATCTATTGATGATGTTATATTTCTCGGTTGAGTCTCTGCATCTCAATGCATACCTTCAAACTTCACAGTATACTATACAGTGTGTTATTCAGGGCCTTAGCAGGGTATTTCACACAGATGGTGTTCTGTCAATCTCACGATCCAGTTTTCTTCATCTGACTGCTATGTTTCAACCTGAGTCTGCTCCACTTGGCAGTGGAATCCTTTGCTGCTGCTAGTTGTAACGGAAGAAAGATGTGGGAACTGGGGATGTTGTGGGCCCTACTGCAGCAGCGGTAGAGTTGGAGGGAAGTTAGCTGTTGTTTTTCACTACACAGAAAATACATTCAGAAGCACAGTCTCGGCAGCGAGAGGGAAGAGAGTTGTGGAGACACCTGGATCAGACAACTTTACCTGCTGTACTGTAGCTCTCTCTGTTTATCTACCTGCTGCTCCCGCTCTTTCTACCTCTTCATTTATTCTATCAATCTCTGCTCTCTCCATCTCTCTATCCACTCGATCTCCCTCATTATCTCTCTTTTTCTCCCTCCACCAGACCCTACCTTTCCCTCTTTCTCTCCCGCTCTCACCCCCTCTTACAACAGCCCCCCCCCCCCAATATATATTATAATTACGGCCCATCTCTCTTGCATGCCCTCTAAATGTATTCTCTCAATCTCTCTCTGTTTTCCTGTAATGTTGGTAGTGTAGCAGTGTATTGTGTCTGCCTCCCAAAAAGAGGCATTAGACATTAACCTCCCACTCACTCCCTCCTCCCCTCTCTCCTAGCACCCTGTCAGATGGGGTCTGGTGAGGTGACATCTAGCTGCACCAGGCCATTCTCATGGCTGCGTGGGCCAGGGTCAGTGCCCTGTGTGTGGGTGGCCCCCAACCGTAACTGATAAATGAAACACATCAGATATTCTTTCATATTCTGCCCCCGGCAAGGTGAAAATATGACTTTCATTAGAGAGAGAGAGAGAGGGAGAGAAGGAGGGAGGGAAAAATAACACAAAGCAGCGAGCGAGAGAACAGGGAATGACAAATGAGAGAGAGAGAGAAATAATGGATGCGAGGCACATAGAGAAGGAGAGGTGAGCTCTACTGGGCCGGATCCGTGTAGTTATTCACTACAACGGACCTCGACGCTGCTCTTTACACACTACAACCAGACATTACCACCAGCTGCAGACAAGCACTAATAGCACTAAACACAGCACTAATGGCATAGACATGACAGACACAGCACTTAGGTATGAATCTCTTCTGTGTAGGAATGGCTTCTTCAGCGGTGATCAAGGTCAGGGCTTTATCATCAGCGTTGAGTGGGTTGATCATTGTGTGTCTCAGGACTTGCTTTGTAGTAGCTACCAGCTACCTATAGATGCCCATTCACAGAGAAGCACACACACGCACACACACACACACACATTCTCCTCGCCATTCCCCTCAAACTCCCACTGCGCCACTCTCCACACCAGTCACGATGTCACCCATTATGTGCTAGCCGTGCCATACGGTTATTGACCAATAAAGTGATTTAATAAACAAAGCGGCCGGGAGAAAGAGAGAGAGAACAAGGTTGGCTAATTGGACGTGGTGAGGGCTATGAAATTCCATTAAAAGTTCAGATGGTCCATATGGCTGATTGCATCTCAGTTGCCAAAGGCCTCATGCAGTGGCAGACTTACCATTAGGCATCTCAGGCAATTGCTTGGAGGCTCACATCATCAGAGGCCTCGTAAACTTGGCATACATTCAATTAATAATACATCATTTCTCTGTTATGTTGCCTTCCTCCTTTATTTAGCAGTTGTGACCGTCTCCGGTTGGGACAAAAGGAGCGGTTTCTGTTTTCTTCGATCCAAATCCGTCTCTAGCTTTTGAATGGTTAGGTCTTTTAGCTATTAGAACCCCATTCCTGAAGACTAAGATTCACAGGACACGAAAGAAGGGACTGTCTTTTTTATAAAACCTAAAATATTTCTTCTACACACACAATTATTATCTGATCATCTTTACTGATATTTTCCCAAATTTTCGATACCTTTCTGATGCAAATAAACCTTTCCATATTCAAGTCATTTGACATATTTTCTTATTAGCCTGATGAATATCTGTGATATATCTGTGATAGAATGGTAAAAAAATGGAATTAGATTAATAATAAAATTCGGTATTGGTCGATATTGCAAAGAAAATCAGCAGTAGGTATTGGCCCAAAATCATGAATCTAACTTAAACCAAGTAGAAAGCATGTATACATTATAACGGACCTATAGTTTACATTTGAAAAGGACTACCCTTTTATTCACCCGAAAAATGTATTTAGACGAACAAATCGGTCCACATTTTTTTTGCAGTTGTTATCCTGATGTGACACTCGATCCAAAATGATTGGCCACCCCTGTTCGATGTGGCCATGCCTTTACTAGTGAAGGGAATTTCAAGTCTTTTCAGTTAGCCTTCTGAGTCTGCTTCGTTCACTTAAAAGAGCTGGCTCCAAACAGCTCTTCGTTCAGTAGCCATGATTGTGTTCAAAAGACATAGGTGTGTGTGTGTGTGTGTGTGTGTGTGTGTGTGTGTGTGTGTGTGTGTGTGTGTGTGTGTGTGTGTGTGTGTGTGTGTGTGTGTGTGTGTGTGTGTGTGTGTGTGTGTGTGTGGGTGTGTGTGGGTGTGTGTGTGTTTGCGTGGGCTCTATAACATAGCTGCAGGACGCTGATCGTAATTGTCTAAACCACTGTGGGATATTGGAGTTTCCAGTCTTTTCCCAGAACCATCTGTCTGAATTACTATTTAGATGACAGAGCCCCCTATGAATGACTGGCAAATAGGATGATGAACTTAAGAAGATAGGAGAATATGGGGACCAGGGGGATGGCAGATGGTTGAGTGTCTCTTTCAAATCTAAATGGTGGTTCAAAGGGCTCCCTGGTTTTTGGGGAGGTTTTATTTCTGCCCATGTGATTGAGGGACTGTTTACCTCTCATATGGAGCATGCTATTCCTCTCTCTCCCCCTCTCTTTATCTCTCTACCTTCTCTCTCTTACCCTCCCTCTCTCTCTCTCTTTCCTTCTTCCTCTCTCTCTCTCTCTCTCTCTCTCTCTCTCTCTCTCTCTCTCTCTCTCTCTCTCTCTCCTACCCCTCCTCCTCTCTCTCTAACCCACCCACCCCTCTCTCTCTCTTTCCTTCTTCCTCTCTCTCTCTCTCTCCCCCTCTTTCCTCCTCTCTCTCTCTCTCTCTCTCTCTCTCTCTCTCTATTCCACTTCTACTGGAGAACAGAGATATTCTCTATTCAGCAAAGGAGCACCAAGGTTGACATCTCAATGTATTTTCAACTCTCGTTAACACTTTACATTGATTATATTATATAAGTGTACAACCTTAGTTAACTCCAACTTCAACGTGTGTTTCACTATGCATCAAAGTCCGTTTTGATTAGTCAGTTTACCAAGCCACAGGTGATCTGCCAGCGTGTGATTGGCTGATCCTAGCAGTGAGTCAAATTACAGAGCTCTGACATGGCACTGTCTCTATAGCGCAACCGTAACCACGGCTACTTCTCCTTTGATGGAGGTGTAATTTGACGGCTGGGTGGATAGCCTTTCCTCTGCGCTCCTCTCCTCTCCTCTGCGCTCCTCTCCTCTCTTCTCATCCCTCTCTTCTCATCCCTCTCTCACTCAGTATTACCCAGCATGAGTGAAGGCCACCCTTCATCACCATCAACACCACCTTCATCATCCTCATTATTTACTGAGGAGATTTAGAGAGTGGGCTGGAGAAACTCATCATACACCAGCAGGCTGTCTGAAGCGTGTGTTTGTGGTTGTGTGTGTGCTTGGAATCATAACTGAGCGTGTCTGTTACCTACTGCAGGGTATGCTTGGTGTGTGTGTGTCTCTGTCTGTGTGTGCGAGCGAGCATGCATGTTTGTGTGTGTGTGTGTGTGTTTGTGTGTGGAGGCTGCCTGCAGATTCTCTCAGATCCTGAGTGTTGATGGTTCCTTTCTGGGATAGCGGTCCAATCGCCACAACAACAAGCACTGGATGGTCAGAACACGTCCATCACAGACACACTGACTCCCACATGGATAGGAAGGGAGAGGGAGGGGGGGTGAAGGGGAGAGGAAATGGAGGAAGGGATAATAAGAGAGAGTGGCACTGGAAGATAGAGGAATGTGATGGAAGGTCAGAAGAATAATGGAAGGGAAGGCCAGAGAAGAAGGGGGAGAGGAAAGGAGGGCTGCCACAGCTGTCAAGATGGCTGCTCCTGGGTCATCATTGAATATCTTTCATGATGATGTTAGTCAGAATAAGAACCATTGAACTGTGATGAGTGCAATTGAATGTACTATTAGCAGGAAATCTGAGTGCAGAGCAAGTGATGCAATTTTAGTCACAACAGAGTATTCCCGCTGAACAATACATGTTTCTTTTGGCCAAGCCAATGTTGCCTCTCAATAACCTAGTTTGAAATTCACAGGCTGAAAAAAAACATGTTATTTAATAAGAGGTTTACATTGGCTCTGTGTCTGTTCCCCCGTCTCCTGTCCTCTCCTAGCCCAGAACGGAGTGCCGTAACTGGAACAGGCCTGGAAGAAAAAGCGAGCAGTGTCGACATTAGCGAGCGGTGTGATGGATAGCCGCAGGGCTACAAACATTATGATTTCATTACAGTGGAGGCCTGGGGTCCGTCTCTCGTTCCAACCAACACAGCCTTCTCCTCTGTATCAATATTTCACACTGTATACGCTGGGGTGGGGGGGAAGTACGTGCTGGCTCTCTCGTGTGTGTGTGTGTCGGTGTCGGTATGTGTCGGTGTCGGTGTGTGTGTCTGTGTGTGTCTGTGTGTGTCTGTGTGTGTCGGTGTGTGTGTCTGTGTGTGTCTGTGTGTGTCGGTGTCGGTGTCTGTGTGTGTCGGTGTCGGTGTCGGTGTCGGTGTCGGTGTCGGTGTGTGTGTCTGTGTGTGTCTGTGTGTGTGTGTGTGTGTGATTATTTGTAGGGTATGGTTTCTGGGCATTTATGCAGACTTTATGTTAAAAAATATATGGATGAGCTAGTTAAAAAGCTACAATTTAGAAATAGATCTGGTCTCTCCCTAAGTAGCAGGAAGCAGATTGTACAGTCAACTTTCCTGCCAGTTCTTGATTATGGTGACACCATGTACCAGATTGCAGCAGCCACTTCTCTTAAACCTTTGGATGCCGTCTACTACAACGTAATTCATTGTATCACTGGTTACAGTTTTAATACTCACCACTGCATCCTGTATCAAAAGGTTGGCTGGTCCTCATTAAAGTCTCATAAATCAGTTCATTACTCCCCTTTCGGTTACAAAGCTCTACTACACATTCGTCTTTTTTCGTCGTGTTTTTGTATTTGATTTTGTCTCTATGAATGAATTGTATGTGCAGGGCTCCATTTTGAAAGACTCCCTGATCTCAATGTTGACCACGTTTAAATATAGGTACAAAAAAAAAAAATATATATATATTGATGTTATTTGTCCTGGCTCTCTTCCTTGTGTGTGTATGTGTCTGTGTGTGTGTGTCTGTGTGTGTGTCTGTGTGTGTGCGTGTATGAGGGAAGGAAAGGGGATACCGAGTCAGTTGCTGTCACGTTCCTGACCTGTTTTCCTTGTTTTTGTATGTGTTTAGTTGGTCAGGGTGTGAGTTGGGGTGGGCATTCTATGTTA
>NC_052344.1:10385480-10574562 GCF_016432855.1 Salvelinus namaycush
CGCTTCTGCACACTACGTCATTTCAACGTGGAGAATTGGGGAATATTTGGTAAACATGTTGATCAATGAGATTCCATCCTCTTTTCACCCACTGAAAAAGACAGCCGAAAGTTTGTTGGATTCCTAATTTGACATTAGGTTGATTATTTGAGTCAGCTGTGTAGTGTTAGGTCAAAAACCAAAATGTGCTCCCCTTGGCGTCCAGAGGACCGACTTTGGGAAAATGCTGACCAAGGCCTATATGTATAGCATCACCGATAATATTTGATTGATAAAGTATGGTTACATTTAATTTGCTCTGTTAAACCTACCCTTTGGAATTACATCGATAGTTATCACAATTCCTGACATTTCCTGACATACAAATGCCTGACATACACCTTAGCAAAATACATTTAAAGTCAGTTTTTCACAATTCCTGACATTTAATCCTAGTAAAATGTCCCTGTCTTAGGTCAGTTAGGATCACCACTTTATTTTAAGAATGTGAAATGTCTGAATAATAGTAGAGAGAATGAATTATTTCAGCTTTTATTTATTTCATCACATTCCCAGTGGGTCAGAAGTTTACATACACCCAAATAGTATTTGTTAGCATTGCCTTTAAATTGTTAAACTTGGGTCAAACATTTCAGGTAGCCTTCCACAAGCTTCCCACAATAAGTTGGGTGAATTTTGGTCATTGTGCATTTGGAAGACCCATTTGCGACCAAGCTTTAACTTCCTGACTGATGTCTTGAGATGTTGCTTCAATATATACACATAATTTTCCTACCTGATGATGCCATCTATTTTGTGAAGTGCACCAGTCCCTCCTGCAGCAAAGCACCCCCATAACATGATGCTGCCACCCCCGTGCTTCACGGTCGGGATGGTGTTTTTCGGCTTGCAATCATCCCCCTTTTTCCTCCAAACATAACGATGGTCATTATGGCCAAACAGTTCTATTTTTCTTTCATCAGACCAGAGGACATTTCTCCAAAAAGTACGATCTTCGTCCCCATGTGCAGTTGCAAACCGTAGTCTGGCTTTTGTTATGGCGGTTTTAGAGCAGTGGGTTCTTCCTTGGTGAGCGGCCTTTCAGGTTATGTCGATATAGGACTCTTTTCACTGTGGATATAGATACTTTTGTACCTGTTTCCTCCAGCATCTTCACAAGGTCCTTTGCTGTTGTTCTGGGATTGATTTGCACTTTTCGCACCAAATGACGTTCATCTCTAGGAGACAGAACGTGTCTCCTTCCTGAGCGGTATGACGGCTGCGTGGTCCCATGATGTTTATACTTGCGTACTATTGTTTGTACAGATGAACGTGGTACATTCAGGCGTTTGGAAATTGCTCCCAAGGATAAACCAGACTTGTGGAGGTCTACAATTATTTTTCTGAGGTCTTGGCTGATTTCTTTTGATTTTCCCATGATGTCAAGCAAAGAGGCACTGAGTTTGAAGGTAGGCCTTGAAATACATTCACAGGTACATCTCCAATTGACTCGAATGATGTCAATTAGCCTATCAGAAGCTTCTAAAGCCAGGACATAATTTTCTGGAATTTCCCAAGCTGTTTAAAGGCACAGTCAACTTAGTTTTGACCCACTGGACTTGTGATACAGTGAATTATAATTGAAATAATCTGTCTGTAAACAATTGTTGGAAAAATGACTTGTGTCATGCACAAAGTAGATGTCCTAACCGACTTGCCAAAACTATAGTTTGTTAACAAGAAATGTGTGGAGTGGTTGAAAAATGAGTTTTAATGACTCCAACCTAAGTGGATGTAAACTTCTGACTTCAACTGTATCTACTGTCCTGTACGAGTTGCTGCTCAGCCTATTGTTTTCGTCTTATAGTGGAAATTATTAAGTTGAAGATCGGATGTTGTTTTTGTTAGGTTCTGAACAAAACAAGCCCTGCATAAGTCTAGAACCTTTATGGGCATGGAAGTGTGTGTGTGTGTGAGATAGGACTGTAGATAGATGGTCTTCGAGGTTGGCCCCTCTAGACCCTCTCCCGGAGGTTTCTTCTCTCTTCAGCTGGTGACCTTATATTGAGTTGAGTTCCACACCCCTCCTTGTCCTAGTTCTACAGCAACTGGCCTTGCTTATAAGTCAAATAAGTCAAATTTCTGCCCTGTTAGAGCTACCTCGGTCAACTGTAGGCTGTTATTGTGAAGCGCAAATGTCTTGGAGCAACAACAGCTCAGCCGCGAAGTGGTAGGCCACACAAGCTCACAGAACGGGACCGCCGTTTCAAATAATCAACGTATTGTGTCTCGCTTCGTAAAGTCTCATTTCAATGGATTTTCATCATTGTTTATTTGGACAAATCAGGATTTGGCGAAGCTGGTGCTTAAACTGGTACGGTGATTTTCAAGCCTGTGATAAACGGTTTCCACTAGATTCCACAGCCACACAAAGTTAAAATTTGCTGCAGTATATTTCCTTTTTGGCCATGATAAACACGAGTGAAATTAGCAGAATGGAAGGGTTTGACCAAGAGTTTCCATTTGCGAGGGAGGAGACTACGCGTCCTTCCTTTGCACAAAGGTAATCGCAATTATTAACGGCATTCCCCCAGAAGTAAAACAGGAAATTACAGACTTTTGCGAGAGAATTTTACTTTTGGGCAACCGAGATGAGGTATTTTGCTTTGGTGCGGCCATGTTTCCAATTAGAAAACAAGGTGCTACATCTGAATCATAGACAATGTCTGTTCTCAATGCTCCACTGAAAAGCTGTCTTGGTGTGTGTATAAAGTGTGTGTGTGCCAAGTGTGTGTCCTCACTAATTTGAAAGGCATTTTCTCAGTGTGTGTGAGCAACAAGATCTCACACTTTGACATGACTTCAGTATTCAAGGTCAAATTTCAACAGTTAAAAGTTTAGGCATTAATTCCGAATGGTTAAGGTAAGGGTTAAGGTTTGGGATAGGGTTAAAACAAAAGTGCCTAGCACTGGGATTGAACCCTCGGAGCTGGAGCTCACAGTTTACGCCCATCAGCCAACCCCAATCCACAACCCCCTAGTTGATGGTAATGAGGCTCACCGTTGCCCCCTACTGGTGGGTTTTGAAGGCATCTCCCGACATCCTGGTGATCTGAACGAACACTGTGGATCTTGGATAACCATGCTGGTGTGAGGGGGTCTGTCTTAAGAGCCTCATCCAGCCAGCCCAGCTTGTGCTCCAGCCATCCTTAAAGTGACAGCCTTCTTCTGGCTTAATGAAAGCAGAGTTAGTGAAAGGGGCAAGGGAGAGTCAGCCGTCTTACACTTTTTTGAAAGTATTTGGCGGTGGAAGAAATCTGCATTATTAAATCTGGCCATCTCGGCCCCCGCCAAGTCCTCGACTGAAAACCCCCTCCGCTGCTGTTTGATCCTGGTGGTGTCGGCTTGAATTATTAAACTCCATCACAATGAAAGCGCTCCATAATTCATATTTTATTACATTACTACAATGGCATAATTGCATACATCAGACTGAATTATGGATGAGATTTACCTTTGTGGAATGAAGGAGTGCAGAAAATAACTAATTCATTGATAGCTTTTTATGGATTTCTTATGGAATTCCCTTTGATGCTCTCTCAGATCTGTGACTGGAGTGCTCCTGACGTGACCTCCCGACTCCCATTAGTCCCGGTTGATCCAGGGAATATTTGATTTAGATTTTATTAAGATCCCCATTAGTTGACTCCAATGGTGACAGCTAGTCTTACTGGGGTCGGACACATAAGTTAGTCTTATTGGTGTGTCCCCCCCCCCCCCCTTTTACGCTGCTGCTACTCTCTGTTTATTATCTATGCACAGTCACTTTACCTCTATCTACATGTACATATTACCTCAATTACCTCGACTAACCTGTGCCCCTGCATCTTTGACTCAGGTACTGGTACTTCCTCTATATAGCCTTGCATTGTTCTTTTACTGCTGCTCTTTAATATATTTTTTTACTTATCAATTTTTTTTACTTAACACTTATTTTTCTTAAAACTGCATTGTTGGTTAAGGGCTTGTAAGCAAGCCTTTCACTGTAAGGTCTACACCTGTTGTATTCGGTGCATGTGACAAATACAATTTGATTTGATTTGATCGAAGGTAACAGAGAGTAATTTAGTCTCCTCAAGTTGTTCAACAGCCACACCATTCATTCCTAGATGCAGCTGAGGTCTAGAGCTTAGGGAATGATTTGTACCAAATACAATGCTCTTCGTTTTAGAGATGTTCATGACCAGTTTATTACTGGCCAATCAATCCAAAACTGACTGGAACTCTTTGTTAAGTGTTTCAGTGACTTCATTAGTTGTAGTTGCTGACACATATAGGATTGAATCATCAGCATAAATGGACACACATGCTTTGTTTAATACCAGTGGCAGGTCATTGGTAAAAAATAAAATAATAGAGGGCCTAGCAGGCTGCCCTGTGGTACACCACACTTTACATGTTTGACATTAGAGAAGCTTCCATTAAAGTAACCTTCTTAGTTCTATTAGATACTATAGATAGCTCTGAATCCACGATACGACAGAGCTTGAAAAAACATAACACATTTTTTTTTTAAAGCAGGTTATGGTCAATAATATCAAAAGCTGTACTGAAATCTAACACTACAGCTCCCACAATCTTCGTATTATCAATTTCTTTCAACCAATCGTCAGTCATTTGTGTCAGTGCAGTACATGTTGAGTGCACTTTTCTATAAGCACGCTGAAAGTCTTTTGTTAATTTGTTTACAGAGAAATAGCATTGTATTTGGTCAAACACCATTTTTTCCAACAGTTTGCTAAGAGCTGGCAGCAAGCTGACAGAGGGAGTGAAGGCGAGTGGGAGTAGAGAGGAGAGAGGGAGCTAGGACCTCTCAGATAATACTGACCTGACCTGGGGTGTAGAGGTTAGAGTCAACGTTTGGAGGATCTTTAGACCTTTAATTGAAAGCATGTCTATTTGAGTGCAACACACTGGTAGTGTTGGTATGCTGAGGCTCTAGCATCAGTCTTCACCTCACATAACCCCCATCTCCTGCTCCAGACACAGACAGGTATTAGTGTGGGCTGGCTTAGATTAGGAGGGCCACTGGTAAAAACAATACAATTCACAAATCCACAGATAGAGTGTGTGTACTGTATGTGTGCGCAAGAAAGAGTGTGTATTTGTGTGAGTTTTACTTTGTGTGTGTGTGTGTGTGTGTGTGTGTGTGTGTGTGTAAGCCAGGACATGACCCAGATGTCATTAAACAGTAAGAACCCCCTGCAGGCTTTCTTCATATCTTCAGCCACAGTTGTTTTCATTAGCAGCAGCAAGTCCTCTCACTGACCCCAGGAGACTAGGGGAAATATCTTACGCACGCACGCACGCACGCACGCACGCACGCACGCACGCACACACACACACACACACACACACACACACACACACACACACACACACACACACACACACACACACACACACACACACACACACACACACACACACACACACACACACACACACTTTCCCGCAGTCATCTGGCAACAAGAAACATCCTGGAGGTGAGGACAGAACTAGAGGTGGAACTAGTATATTTGGATAGAAAACACTCTGAAGTTTCTAAAACTGTTTGAATGATGTCTGTGAGTATAACAGAACTCATATGGCAGGCAAAAACCTGAGAAAAAATCCAACCAGGAAGTGGGAAATCTGAGGTTGGTCAATTTTCAACTAAGCCCCTATTGAAGATACAGTGGGATATTGGTCATGTTGCACTTCCTAAGGCTTCCACTAGATGTCAACCATCTTTAGAAACTTGTTTGAGGCTTCTACTGTAAAGGGGGGCTGAATGAGAGGGGATTTAGTCAGAGGTCTGGCAGAGTGCCAGAACCTGGTCACACGCATTCACATGAGAGGTAGCTCCCGTTCCATTTGCTTTTTCTGAAGACAAAGGAATTCTTCGGTTGAAACATTATTGAAGATTTATGTTAAAAACATCCTAAAGATTGATTCTATACATCGTTTGACATGTTTCTACGGACTGTAACGGAACTTTTTGACATTTCGTCTGCAACTAGTGAACGCGCTTCGTGAGTTTTGATTTGTTTACCAAACGCGCTAACAAAAGTAGCTATTTGGACATAAATGATGGACATTATCGAACAAATCAAACATTTTTGTGGAACTGGGATTCCTGGGAGTGCATTCTGATGAAGATCATCAAAGGTAAGTTAATATTTATAATGTTATTTCTGACTTCTGTTGACTGCACAATATGGCGGATATATTTTTGTCTTGATTGGGCTCTGAGTGCCGACCTCAGATTATTGCATGGTTTGCTTTTTCCTTAAAGCTTTTTTGAAATCTGACACAGCGGTTGCATTAAGGAGAAGTGGATCTAAAATTACATGTATTACACTTGTATCTTTGATCAATGTTTATTATGAGTATTTCTGGAAATTGATGTGGCTCTCTGCAAAATCACCAGATGTTTTTGGAACTACTGAACATACCGCGCCAATGTATACTGAGATTTTTTGATATAAATATGAACTTTACCGAACAAAACATACATGTATTGTGTAACAGGAAGTCCTATTGTAACGATCGTTCTCCTCCTCTTCGTCTGAAGAGGAGGAGTAGGGATTGGACCAAAGCGCAGCGTTGTTATATGACATAATGAAGTTTATTAAAGTCAAGACGAAACACGAAAACACTTCAACAAACTACAAAACAAATAAACGATGTAGACAGACCTGGACTTGAGAACTTACAATATACGAAGAACGCACGAACAGGAACAGACTACATACACGAACGACAAAACGAAACAGTCCCGTGTGGTGCAACATACACAGACACGGAAGACAACCACCCACAACAAACAATGTGAAACAACCTACCTATATATGGTTCTCAATCAGAGGAAAACGTAAAACACCTGCCTCTGATTGAGAGCCATACAAGGTCAATTAAACCTGACACTTAACATAGAACAAACAACACAGACTGCCCACCCAGCTCACGTCCTGACCCACTAAACACAACTATACAAAAGGAAAACAAGGTCAGGAACGTGACATTACCCCCCCCCCCCCAAGATGCGGACTCCGGCCGCAAAACTCAACCTCAAGGGGAGGGTTTGGGTGGGCATCTGTCCACGGTGGTGGCTCCGGCTCCGGACGCTGTCCCCACACCACCATAGTCACTCCCCGCTCCGTATCCCCCTCCCAATGACCACCCTCCAAATAAACCCACCTAAATTAAGGGGCATCACCGGGATAAGGGGCATCACCGGGATAAGGGGCAGCACCGGGATAAGGGGCAGCACCGGGATAAGGGGCAGCACCGGGATAAGGGGCAGCACCGGACTGAGGGGCAGCTCCGGACTGAGGGGCAGCTCCGGACTGAGGGGCAGCTCCGGACTGAGGGGCAGCTCCGGACTGAGGGGCAGCTCCGGAATGAGGGACGACAGCTCCGGACTGAGGGACGGCAGTTCCGGACTGAGGGACGGCAGCTCCGGACTGAGGGACGGCAGCTCCGGACTGAGGGACGGCAGCTCCGGACTGAGGGACGGCAGCTCCGGACTGAGGGACGGCAGCTCCGGACTGAGGGACGGCAGCTCCGGACTGGCTGACGGCTCTGGCTGCTCATGGCTCGCTGACGGCTCTGGCTGCTCATGGCTCGCTGACGGCTCTGGCTGCTCATGGTTCGCTGACGGCTCTGGCTGCTCATGGCTCGCTGACGGCTCTGGCTGCTCATGGCTCGCTGACGGCTCTGGCAGATCCTGGCTCGCTGGTGGCTCTGGCAGATCCTGGCTCACTGGCGGCTCTGGCAGATCCTGGCTGACTGGCGGCTCTGGCAGATCCTGGCTGACTGGCGGCTCTGGCAGATCCTGGCTGACTGGCGGCTCTGGCAGATCCTGGCTGACTGGCGGCTCTGGCAGATCCTGGCTGACTGGCGGCTCTGGCAGATCCTGGCTGACTGGCGGCTCTGGCAGATCCTGGCTGACTGGCGGCTCTGGCAGATCCTGGCTGGTTGGCGGCTCTGGCAGATCCTGGCTGACTGGCGGCTCTAGCGGCTCCTGACTGACGAACGGCTCTGACGGCTCGGGACAGACGAACGGCTCTGACGGCTCGGGACAGACGGATGGCTCAGATGGCGCTGGGCAGACGGATGGCTCAGATGGCGCTGGGCAGACGGATGGCTCAGATGGCGCTGGGCAGACGGATGGCTCAGATGGCGCTGGGCAGACGGATGGCTCAGATGGCGCTGGGCAGACGGATGGCTCAGATGGCGCTGGGCAGACGGCAGACTCTGGCCGGCTGAGGCGCACTGTAGGCCTGGTGCGTGGTGCCGGAACTGGAGGTACCGGGCTAAGGACACGCACCTTCAGGCTAGTGCGGGGAACAACAACAGGGCACACTGGACTCTCAAGGCGTACTATAGGCCTGGTGCGTGGTACCGGCACTGGTGGTACCGGGCTGAGGGCACGCACATCAGGGCGAGTACGGGGAGAAGGAACAGTGCGTACAGGACTCTGGAGACACACAGGAGGCTTGGTGCGTGGTACCGGGACTGGAGGTACTGTGCTGGAGACACGCACCACAGGGCTAGTGCGTGGAGGAGAAACAGGGCTCTGGAGACGCACAGGAAGCCTGGTGCGTGGTGTAGGCACTGGTGGTAATGTGCTGGAGCGGGGAGGTGGCGCCGGAAATACCGGACCGTGCAGGCGTACTGGCTCCCTTGAGCACTGAGCCTGCCCAACCTTACCTGGTTGTATGCTCCCCGTCGCCCGACCAGTGCGGGGAGGTGGAATAACCCGCACCGGGCTATGTAGGCGAACCGGGGACACCATGCGTAAGGCTGGTGCCATGTAAGCCGGCCCGAGGAGACGTACTGGAGGCCAGATATGTTGAGCCGGCTTCATGGCACTTGGCTCAATGCTCAATCTAGCCCGGCCGATACGTGGAGCTGGAATGTACCGAACCGGGCTATGCACACGTACAGGAGACACCATGCGCTCTACTGCGTAACACGGTGTCTGCCCGTACTCTCGCTCTCCACGGTAAGTACAGAGAGTAGGCGCAGGTCTCCTACCTGACTGCGCCACACTCCCTTTTATCCCCCCCCCAAGAAATTTTTGGGGTTTATTTTCGGGTTTCCAGCCACGTCTCCTTGCTGCCTCCTCATACCACCGCTCCTGGGCTTTCGCTGCCTCCCTCTCTTCAAAAGAGCGGCGATATTCCCCTGTCTGAGCCCAGGGTCCTTTTCCGTCCAATATTTCCACCCAAGTCCACGAGTCCTGGTTTTTTGGCCGCTGCTGCTGGTTCCTCTCACGCTGCTTGATCCTTGTTAGGTGGGTGGTTCTGTAACGATCGTTCTCCTCCTCTTCGTCCGAAGAGGAGGAGTAGGGATTGGACCAAAGCGCAGCGTTGTTATATGACATAATGAAGTTTATTAAAGTCAAGACGAAACACGAAAACACTTCAACAAACTACAAAACAAATAAACGATGTAGACAGACCTGGACTTGAGAACTTACAATATACGAAGAACGCACGAACAGGAACAGACTACATACACGAACGACAAAACGAAACAGTCCCGTGTGGTGCAACATACACAGACACGGAAGACAACCACCCACAACAAACAATGTGAAACAACCTACCTATATATGGTTCTCAATCAGAGGAAAACGTAAAACACCTGCCTCTGATTGAGAGCCATACAAGGTCAATTAAACCTGACACTTAACATAGAACAAACAACACAGACTGCCCACCCAGCTCACGTCCTGACCCACTAAACACAACTATACAAAAGGAAAACAAGGTCAGGAACGTGACACCTATGAGTGTCATCTGATGAAGATCATCAAAGGTTAGTGATTCATTTTATCTCTATTTCTGCTTGTTGTGACTCCTGTCTTTGGCTGGAAAAATGGCTGTGTTTTTCTGTGATTTGGCAGAGACATAACATAATCGTTTGTGGTGCTTTCGCTGTAAAGCCTTTTTGAAATTGGACACTGTGGTGTGATTAACAACAAGATGACCTTTAAAATGGTATCAGATACTTGTATGTTTGAGAAATTTTAATTATGAGATTTTTGTTGTTTGAATTTGGCGCTCTGCACTTTCACTGGCTGTTGTCATATCGATCCCGTTGACTTTAAACCAGTAGGAAGCTAGGGGTCATAGAAAATAAACAGTCAGTCACAGAATAGAAGCAGCCAGTAAGAACTTTAAACCATTACCGGTCTCTATATCACAGCTCTGTGGAACAGAACAGAATCTCAGTAGGGCTTAATCACGTCAACATGTCGTTTGGCATAACGAGCGCTCCCCAGCCTTTCTGCTCAATCACCAGGCGCCAACGCACATCTCACACATAATGACAGCAATTAAGGCCTGTAAAAGCTGAATTATCATATTTGCACACTTGATAGCAAAACTGAAATGAATCAAAACATGCCCTCCTTTCGGACTGCTTATGAAAACATAATGATCTCTTCTTGATTAATACTGAGTAGACTTATCATTAAAAGCTTATTGTAGAGAGTACATGGGTGAACAGTTATAAGGGGTTCACCCTTGTTCCGACCTTGATTAGTATTTTGTATGGTCACTAATAGTGATGTGGTACTTTCTCCTTTTCCAGGAGTGGATGAGAGGGTGAGGCGAGGGGGTGAGGTGGTGGAGAGGGTGTATTTGGGGCCAGACACCATGCTGACAACAGGGATAAGCAGCTTATATAGAAAGGTCAGACAAACAGGACAGACAGAAAGGTCTAAACACAACAACAATACGTAATACACTGGGTCTTTAAACAAGATACTCTGCTTCTGAGCGAGGGACCGGGAAAGGGAGGGAGGGAGGGAGGGAGAGAGGGTACTAGCAAGATAAACGCTGTGAGGTAAAAAGAAGGCTTTCAAACACACAGCTGTCACTTTCTCTAGGAGAGAGAGAGAGAGAGAGAGAGAGAGAGAGAGAGAGAGAGAGAGAGAGAGAGAGAGAGATTAGAAAGTGAGACAGATGGAGACTTATGAGAATCCTAACAGTCAAAACACATGTGAGGTGTCATAAAAAAATATTCAGACTCTACTAAAAGTCAACAGAGGAGGAACACTGATGCATAGGGGATTAAAAGGAAAAATATATTTTCCTGCGATATGTAACAAGAATATTTTTGTTTATTCATGATGGGAAAAACAAGCCCCTTGAGAAGCTTATTTACCAGTGTTGCTGTCGGGTAAAACAGAGAAAACATTATTTCTCCCCAGTATTGGAAGTCGGAACCCTATTTTTCTGTCATATGGTCCAATGTTATTGTAATCCGCTCAGAGAAATGGGCTGATCAATGGAACATTTTCATATCAATGCCAAAACTGGCAAAATACCTTAAGCTGCCAAAAAATCCTTGAGGGAATGTGTGTGTGTCAGAGAGAGAGAGAGAGGGAGAGATGGAGATGAGAAGAGATGGAGAGAGAGAGCGGGAGAGAGAGAGAGAGAGAGAAAGAAACGGTAAGTAGAAAGAGAGAGAGAGAGACGGATAGAAAGAGAGAGGGAGAGAGGGAAGGATCCAGTAGAACAGATTACCACCTTTTCCCATGCTGTCTAATTGTGAGCTCTTGTTCCATCCTCATTGTACTGCAAATGTTAAATGAGTCGTGTTGGAGCTCTGCCTCGTCAGGAGAATACCAATGAGTCTGTATTCGTGTTGTGAGTGTGTGTGTTTGTTTGATTGTGAATTATGAGTGTATGATAGCAAGTAGCCTATGCATGTGTTTGTCATTGCAAGTATGTGTGTGTGAGGGGGTGAGATATAAAGAGAGAGACTCAGACAGAGGACGCATGTAGGTTAAGACACACTCTTCCATCTGAACCTTATACCTAACAGAATCTGTGTGTGAAAAGTGTAGACACTAACAAGGTTTCCATCTAACAATTTCACTTGCATGAAGTACCTGACAAGTAAAAAAAAGCCACAACAGGTCTGATGGAATCAGGACATTTGTCAGTAAAATGTCCCAGTGCCGACAAAATAAAATACGCTATGCCCCAGGGCATTATGGTGACATGGTGATCGTTGCTTGGCTGCGATTATCCATAGTCCTCTCATATAACCTACCCTGTCCACTTGATCAGCGAACTCATGTCTAGAGACTATGAGCTAGATTGGGCAAGTTTGCTTTTTATCACAACAGTTTTTGTGACAAAACCATCTATAGAGTTGAAAATGCAATGGAAACATTGAACTTCAGTTTTTTTTATTCGTTACATTGGAATTCACCCATAGCTTAAAAAAAAAAAAAGTTTTACCCCATTTTCTCCCCGATTGTAGTTACCACCTAGTCTCATTGCTGCAACTCCTCAATGGGGTCGGGAGAGGCAACGATCGAGACATGTGTTCCCTGAAACATGACCTGCCTAGCAGCACTACCTCTTAATTAACACAAGGCTTGTTTAACCCAGAAGTTATCCACAACAATGTGTCGGGGGAAACGCCATTAGACTGATGCCAGCTTGCAGGCTCCCGGCCCGCCATAAGGAGTCACAAGAGAGCGATGAGCCAAGGAAAGCCCACCGGCCAAACCCTCCCCTAATCAGGACTGCGCTGGGCCAATTGTGCGCTGCCCTATGGGGCTCCCGGTCACAGCTGGCTGTGACACAGCTTGGTTTCAAACCCGAGATCCTTCACCCATAGCTTTTTATCAGTCAGTTTGATGGAAACACACCTTCGCATATTGTTTTTATGCGGATTCTGGAATATTCGCATGACAATCGGTCGCCTATTGGATTGAAACCTAGCTACAGTAGTTATAGATATATATAGCTTAGGCAGTGACTTTCTTTCTTTGACCAGTTCTTCCTCCCAAAGGGGCTGGTGTGGTGGTGGCACCAGACTCTAAGATCTTTCAGCCTTATTCTTATTCAACCTATTCAACCTTATTCAACCTTATTTAACCTTTAAGTCTTTACTGAAGACTCATCTCTTCAGTGGGTCCTATGATTGAGTGTAGTCTGGCCCAGGAGTGTGAAGGTGAACGGAAAGGCTCTGGAGCAACGAACCGCCCTTGCTGTCTCTGCCTGGCCGGTTCCCCTCTCTCCACTGGGATTCTCTGCCTCTAACCCTATTACAGGGGCTGAGTCACTGGCTTACTGGTGCTCTTCCATGCCGTCCCTAGGAGGGATATTTTTTCCCCTCTTCAATCTACACACAATACCCCATAATGATGAAGCAAAAACTGGTTTTAATTTATATATATCACATTTACATAAGCATTCAGACCCTTTACTCAGTACTTTGTTGAAGCGCCTTTGGCAGCGATTACAGCCTCGCATCTTCTTGGGTATAATGCTACAAGCTTGGCACACCTGTATTTGGGGAGTTTTCTCCCATTCTTCTCTGCAGATCCTCTCAAGCTCTGTCAGGTTGGATGGGGAGTGGCTAGGCCACTCAAGGACATTCAGAGACTTGTCCCGAAGCCACTCCTGCGTGGTCTTGGCTGTGTGCTTAGGGTCGTCGTCCTGTGGGAAGGTGAACCTTCACCCAAGCCTGAGGTCCTGAATGCTCTGGAGCAGGTTTTCATCAAGGACCTCTGTACTTTGCTCCATTCATCTTACCCTCGATCCTGACTAGTATCCCAATCCCTGCAGCTGAAAAGCATCCCCACAGCATGATGCTTCCGCCACCATGCTACACCGTAAGGATGCTGCCAGGTTTCCTCCAGACGTGACGCTTGGCATTCAGGCCAAAAAGTTCAATCTTGTTTTCATCAGACCAGAGAATATTGTTTCTCATGGTCTGAGAGTCCTTTAGGTTCCTTTTGGCAAACTCCAAGCGGGCTGTCATGTGCCTTTTACTGAGGAGTGGCCACTCTACCATAAAGGCCTGATTGGTGGAGTGCTGCAGAGATGCTTGTCCTTCTGGAAGGTTCTTCCATCTCCACAGAGTAACTGGAGCTCTGTCAGAGTGACCATCTGGTTTTTGGTCACCTCCCTGACCAAGGTCCTTCTCCCCCGATTGCTCAGTTTGGCCGGGCGGCCAGCTCTAGGAAGAGTCTTGGTGGTTCCAAACTTCTTCCATTTAAGAATGATGGAGGCCACTGTGTCCTTGGGGACCTTCAATGCTGCAGAAATGTTTTGGTACCTTTCCCCAATCCTGTTTCGAAGCTCTACAGACAATTCCTTCGACCTCATGGCTTGGTTTTTGCTCTGACATGCACTTTCAACTGTGGGACCTTATATAGACAGGTGTGTTTCTTTCCAAATCACGTCCAATCAATTGAATTTACCACAGGTGGACTCCATGGAAGTTGTAGAAACATCTCAAGGACGATCAATGGAAACAAGAAGCACCTGAGTTCAATTTCGAGTCTCATAACAAAGGGTCTGAATACTTATATAAATAAGGTATTTCTGTTTTTTATTTTGAATCCATTTGCAAAAATTCAAAAAACATGTTTTTGCTTTGTCATTATGTGGTATTGTGTGTAGATTAACGAGGGGGAAAAATGAATTTAATACATTTTAGAATATGGCTGTAAAAATGTGGAAAGGGGTCGGAATACTTTCCGAATGCACTATATATGAACATCCTTAGATGTGTATGACATAAGCTGTACGTCTGAGATGAGGCATGGAAACCATGTGTTTGATGTGTTGGACTCCATTCCATTGACTCCATTCCAGCCATTATTATGAGCCGTCCTCCCCACACCAGCCTCCGCTAAACCATACACTACATTAGACTGGCCATGTTGAATAGCCAGTAGATCTCTACATGTGGTTTAGATGATCAATGGGTGAAATACGTATTGAGTGGTGTTCGTGTTAGGAGACAACCGTCGTCATTACTAATCTGATAGGCTGGCTATTAGTGTGTATTTGTCCACTAGGCAGAGGGACATCGGATGGGAGGTGGGGTGTTATTAAGGAGGCTTACTGTCTCGTATTGTGCGTGTGTGAGAGCATGTTTAATTCACCAAGTGTGTTGGGCTTTCTGACCGTTAATATCAGACGCGTGTTTTATTTAGTAAAGTCTCCTCTCGTTTTCTCACTTCCAGTATAGGACACGTTTTAGAAAGTAGAGATGAGAGAGAGAGCGAGATAGCGAGAGAGAGAGAGAGAGGAGAGGAGCGGTTGTTCCTTCCACTGTGATGTTTGCACGCTCTGTTGCACAGCGTTCATGCAAATCACCTCGTTTTGATCACTGATTCGTTTATACATATATGCTGGCAATTCAGCATCTTTTGTATTTGTCAAACATCGCCCCGGTGACGCTCAGCGATTCGCCCCCGCACTAATCCGCTAACAACCCATCAACTCACACAGGCAGTCACATACACACACTCCGACACTGGGTTCACATTCCAATGTTCTCCAAGTGTAATTGCGCTTGCAATTGCACTCATACTTTTCTTTTTGAAAACATTCACTCTACTCGTATTGGAATCATATAAATAATTTTGCCCGGGGAAATCGATTATCTGGAAGGCATAAATTGGTGGAAGGCTGTTCAAGGCCTGTTGCCTGTTTGAATTTTCATGCTCACTGACCCAGCACTCAATAATGCAATGTTCCCTGCTTCTATTCCATCCTTAACATTTCATTTTCATTTTTAACTAGGCAAGTCAGTTAATTAAGAACAAATTCTTATTTACAATGACGGCCTACCACGGCCAAACGACAATGGGCCAATTGTGCGCCGCCCTATGGGACTCCCAATCACGGCCGGTTGTGATACAGCCTGGAATCGAAACAGGGTCTGTAGTGACGCCTCTAGCACAGATATGTAGTGCTTTAGACCACTGTGCCACTTGGGAGCCCAACATCAGACATGCTGTATGATACAGTACATCTAACTGGGATTGAGCCTGACATCAAACCGTTGAAGATGTATTGGAGATTTGAACGAAGGGTATACATACTCCATTCCTTATCATTCTGTTTGTAGTTAAACTGTGTTCAAAATCATTTTCATTGATTGTCTTTGATTCGGAGAAAACATCCCTCGATGAAATGTACATTTTCATACTCCAATCGGTCATTTCTGTTTGGCAAAAAACTGCTCATAACTCAACTACAGAGTTTACATTGATTCGGAGAAAACATCCCTCTCATTTGGGTCAACATGAATAATCACTCAGTTTTCTGCATACCCTGAGTTGTAGAACAGTTTTGGCATAGACAGATCTTTTATTCAAAAAATGATTTCACCTTCATTTAACCAGGTTGGCCAGTTGAGAGCAAATCTGACTAATAACGTGTTGGATCACGCTGAGTTTCCATGTCATGTTTTTAGTTTCTATCTGTGGTGCTACCATGTTGTAGCCTCTACCTTTAGTGCTACCATGTTGTAGCCTCTACCTTTAGTGCTACCATGTTGTAGCCTCTACCTTTAGTGCTACCATGTTGTAGTCTCTATCTGTGGTGCTACCATGTTGTAGTCTCTACCTGTAGTGCTACCATGTTGTAGCCTCTACCTTTAGTGCTACCATGTTGTAGCCTCTACCTTTAGTGCTACCATGTTGTAGCCTCTACCTTTAGTGCTACCATGTTGTAGCCTCAACCTTTAGTGCTACCATGTTGTAGCCTCTACCTTTAGTGCTACCATGTTGTAGCCTCTACCTTTAGTGCTACCATGTTGTAGCCTCTACCTTTAGTGCTACCATGTTGTAGCCTCTACCTTTAGTTCTACCATGTTGTAGCCTCTACCTTTAGTGCTACCATGTTGTAGCCTCTACCTTTAGTGCTACCATGTTGTAGCCTCTACCTGTAGTTCTACCATGTTGTAGTCTCTACCTTTAGTGCTACCATGTTGTAGCCTCTACCTTTAGTGCTACCATGTTGTAGCCTCTACCTTTAGTGCTACCATGTTGTAGCCTCTACCTTTAGTGCTACCATGTTGTAGTCTCTACCTGTAGTTCTACCATGTTGTAGCCTCTACCTGTAGTTCTACCATGTTGTAGTCTCTACCTTTAGTGCTACCATGTTGTAGCCTCTACCTTTAGTGCTACCATGTTGTAGCCTCTACCTTTAGTGCTACCATGTTGTAGCCTCTACCTTTAGTGCTACCATGTTGTAGCCTCTACCTTTAGTGCTACCATGTTGTAGTCTCTATCTGTGGTGCTACCATGTTGTAGCCTCTACCTTTAGTGCTACCATGTTGTAGTTTCTATCTGTGGTGCCACCATGTTGTAGCCTCTACCTTTAGTGCTACCATGTTGTAGCCTCTACCTTTAGTGCTACCATGTTGTAGTCTCTATCTGTAGTGCTACCATGTTGTAGTCTCTATCTGTAGTGCTATCATGTTGTAGTCTCTACCTTTAGTGCTACCATGTTGTAGCCTCTACCTTTAGTGCTACCATGTTGTAGTCTCTACCTTTAGTGCTACCATGTTGTAGTCTCTACCTTTAGTGCTACCATGTTGTAGCCTCTACCTTTAGTGCTACCATGTTGTAGCCTCTACCTGTAGTGCTCCCATGTTGTAGTCTCTACCTGTAGTGCTACCATGTTGTAGTCTCTATCTGTAGTGCTCCCATGTTGGAGCCTCTACCTTTAGTGCTACCATGTTGTAGTCTCTACCTTTAGTGCTACCATGTTGTAGTCTCTACCTGTAGTTCTACCATGTTGTAGTCTCTATCTGTAGTGCTCCCATGTTGGAGCCTCTACCTTTAGTGCTACCATGTTGTAGCCTCTACCTTTAGTGCTACCATGTTGTAGTCTCTATCTGTAGTGCTCCCATGTTGTAGCCTCTACCTTTAGTGCTACCATGTTGTAGTCTCTACCTTTAGTGCTACCATGTTGTAGTCTCTACCTGTAGTTCTACCATGTTGTAGTCTCTACCTTTAGTGCTACCATGTTGTAGTCTCTACCTGTAGTGCTACCATGTTGTAGTCTCTATCTGTAGTGCTACCATGTTGTAGTCTCTATCTGTAGTGCTACCATGTTGTAGTCTCTACCTGTAGTGCTACCATGTTGTAGTCTCTATCTGTAGTGCTACCATGTTGTAGTCTCTATCTGTAGGGCTATCATGTTGTAGTCTCTACCTGTAGTGCTACCATGTTGTAGTCTCTACCTGTAGTGCTACCATGTTGTAGTCTCTATCTGTAGTTCTACCATGTTGTAGCCTCTACCTGTAGTGCTCCCATGTTGTAGTCTCTACCTGTAGTGCTACCATGTTGTAGTCTCTATCTGTAGTGCTACCATGTTGTAGTCTCTATCTGTAGTGCTACCATGTTGTAGTCTCTATCTGTAGTGCTATCATGTTGTAGTCTCTACCTGTAGTGCTACCATGTTGTAGTCTCTACCTGTAGTTCTACCTTGTTGTAGTCTCTACCTGTAGGTCTACCTTGTTGTAGTCTCTACCTGCATAGGGATGTGCGAAAATCAGTCCTCAGCCGAAAGTGTCTTCACTTGAGCCAGTGAATAACTAGCTTTTCGGTGTCTCCGACAAGTAAGATGCTTTGGGAGGGCGATCAAGTGTGCCAGCAAGGCAGTACTCACTAAGCAGGCAGCGTGACGTATGTTACACATGCACACACACATACATGCACGCAGGCTTACACACACACACACACGAGCACACGCGCACACACGCACGCGCACGCACACACGCACACGCACACACACAAACACTGACTCATATATGTGTGTGTATGTATGTGTGTGCAAGCGTGTCCCTGCCTGCCTCCCTACGTGCATGTGTGTGCACGTGTGTGCGTCTACTTAGCGAGTACTGCTTTCCAGGTCCTTTCCAGGTCCTCTACCTTGCTAGCACACTTGATTACCCCCCTGAAGCATCTTACCTGTTGGCACCAGCAAAAAGCTAGCAAAAATGTTCACTGTTCCCTGCAATCTGAATCTGAATTAGGAACTTTATTTTGCCCTGCGGCAGTGTTCTGTCTATCTCACAGAACAAGCGGACATTTGATAAGGTGCTCCTCAGCCTCACTTACCTTGGCGTCTCTCCCACTGTCAGACCTAGCGTAGTACAGCATCCAACAACCTTCTCCACATCCCCTGCTCTTTTTCTTCTTCTCTATGTTGGTGTCTCACTCTCTCTCTGTCACTAACACAAAACAAACAACCAAACCCTTTAAATCAGAGAGGAATAGGTGAAACTAAAGGTTTAACTCCGCCCAAAATCTGTCCACGAAAATAAACCAGCTAAGTGAGGAATTTTTGTATCGAATTCGGTCTATACAAATCTCTCTGTCTCTCTCTCTCTCTCTCTGTCTCTCTCTGTCTTTCTCTCTCTCTCTCCCTCTCTCTCTCTCTGTCTCTCTCTGTCTCTCTCTCTGGCTCTCTCTCTCTCTGTCTCTTTCTCACTCATCCCTGATTGGGAGAGCATCTCTGCCTGCTGTGTGTGTACCTGTAGGGAGTGTTTGCCTCTGATTGGTACACCGAGTTTCCCAATTACATTACACGTTTTGTGTGTGCGTGTTTGTGTGTGCGTGTTTGCGTGTGTATGTGTGCTTGTGTTTGTGGCCCCTCGTGCCCTCCCTCAGCCAGCTCAGTCTCTAATTAGCCACAGTGGGGCGTGAGAGAGAGGAGAAGCATTCATGAGCGGCGTGTCCGGGTTGAAGGGCCAAGGGGTGTGAGACCTGGCCTGAGTCTGCAGTGCCTGGTGCGTAATTAATGAACACCAACACAACACTGTCAGAGACTGCTGTCGAACACCATATTTACCCCTGTGATTAAATGAAATAAGCAAGCTAAGCAGCCTTTGTTTATCCTGCTTATGGAAGATCACTATCCAGACGCAATAGTTTTACAAGGGAGGTTGGGAGAAGGCTTTGGGATAAGTCCAACTAAATCTGATAAAGTATGTGAGTGAAGATAAGACGAGAATATTTTTTATTTTTTTCCTGGATCAAACATATGTGTTTTTTTAGGCCTCCCGAGAGGAGGAGGAGGGAGAGAGAGAAAGAAGGGAAGGTGTGAGGGATGACAAATGCTGCCGACATGGCGTGCGTCCACGGCCGTTAGAAAAACGCTGACGAGGAAAATCGCTGAGGTCCTAGACCTAGTGGGATGCGGCGGGCTCCAATAAACACCTGACCCACGCTAGCACGCACACACACACACACACACACACACACACACACACACACACACACACACACACACACACACACACACACACACACACACACACACACACACACACACACACACACACACACACACACACACACACACAGTGAAGCTTGATACCCCAGGCTTGCGTGTGTGTACGCGGATATGTGTGTATAAGTCAAAACTCAATCTGACAGTAAGGTTAGAGAAGTAGGAGGAGGATGGTAAGAGGTTTAGGCAGGGATTTGATGTCAGGGTGGTTGATATTGCAGAGCAGAAGAGCGAGACCAAGGAGCAGAGACGGCTGGTTTGAAATTGAAGGTGTGTGTGCGTGTGAGCAGAAACTACTCTCCATTGTCAAACTACTCCAAAGTACATCCCCAAAGTATGCCGTCTCTTTCCTCCTACCTTGACTTTCCCTTTCCAAAAAGCCACTTTGCTCAAACTTGTCTTTTATAGGCATGTCAGAGCTGAGAGGTACTGAGAGGCGGTGAAAGGCAGAGGGCTGGCAGGAGGGGCGAACTGACCCCCTGTGGTGACACACATCGTCGGGGGCGACTGCCGTGGCAAAAGTAGCATCCTAATGTGGTCCCACCACAGTGGGGGTTCCTACCTCCTCTTTCCAGACCTGCATTACAGATGAGCTTAGAACAGAGGAATCTAAGAGCCTTAGAATGGTTATTCAGATATATTATTCTGTCTGTCTGGTACCAGACAGTGAACCAGGCAGGACATGAACCTCAGTGTGCAAAATGCCGGCATAGGATGGCAAAGGGGCATCAAAGGCTTTCAAAGTCATCTAAAACAAGGTCGTCCACACTCACAGATGTTGAACCCGTTTAAAGACCCTTCGGATAATAGTGATGTTCTGTGTGAACCATATGTGAATATATAGTGGTATGAATTCAGTGTAGATGGTGTTTGGAGGGATGAGATAGACTTGATTAGAGAGTGGATTGGGTTCAGTGTTGTTTGTCTGTTTGTGGGGGGCAGACTTGGATTGTTCAACAGCTTTCTGATCTAGTTGACTTAGGTTGTCTGGAGGCTGCAGTCCTCTGCTAGGTTTGTCCATCATACAGTGGTCCAGAGACTGATCTACCGTCTGTCTGTCTGTCTGTCTGTCTGTCTGTCTGTCTGTCTGTCTGTCTGTCTGTCTGTCTGTCTGTCTGTCTGTCTGTCTGTCTGTCTGTCTGTCTGTCTGTCTGTCTGTCTGTCTGTCTGTCTGTCTGTCTGTCTGTCTGTCTGTCTGTCTGTCTGTCTGTCTGTCTGTCTGTCTGAGACTGACTCTGACTCTGACTCTGACTCTGACTCTGCACTGCTCTCCAGCTACTGAACCACAACTTACTGCACCAGTCATACTACCAACCAAGCTAACAGAGAGGGGTGGAGAGGTGAGGTGAGGATGAGGACAAGAGAGGGAGAGGGTGGAGAAGAGCGGAGAGGAGAGGGATTGTCTGACGAGCATGTTCCGTAGCTGGTGCTAATGACTCTACGGAGCTCAACAAAGTAGTGTGTGTTAGTCCATGGGTGTCAGTTTGTAAGTGTTTGTGATTTAGTGGTTAGGTGTCTTTTATTGACTTGACCGTGTGGAGAGTTAATGGGCCAAGGTAAAAGCTGCATCTTCCTTTTCAAACAAAAGTGGGTCAGATATAGAGTGTGTGTGTGTGTGTGTGTGAGAGAGAGAGAGAGGCAGAGAGAGAGAGAGAGAGAGAGAAAGAGAGAGAGAGAGGCATGTGTAGAATGAAAATGATCTCTTCCTTTATCTCGATTTTTCTTAATCTCCCTCTCTCTCTCTCTCTCTCTCTGCCTCTCTCTCTCTCTCTCGCCCCCTCTCTCTCTCTCTCCCACTCTATCCCTCTCTCTCTCTCTATCCCTCTGCCTCTCTTTCTCTCTCTCTCTTTCTCTACCCCCCTCCCCCCTCTCTCTTCTTTAGACTGTAGGGGTGCAGCGTAGCCTCTGCTAAGTATCAGGGTTACAGCCGTCAGCAGATTGTATTCACAAACCCAGAATATCACTATGTGTTAACAGTAGAGCCTGGACTAAATACAGATATAATCATTTTATGAGACAGACCTGGAATCAGTTGGTAGGGGACATGACTTACCCGTCCATCTTTTCAACCAGCAGCCCAATGAGTGGTCATGAATGGCAATAGCACTTCACTGCTCTATTCAACAGACTCCACCACATTTGCATCAATACAGAGATATACCATGATAGCAGGGGGATGGAGAGAAAGTGGAGTGTTTTTTTGTGTGTAGTTTTTTTGTGTGTGTGCGCGCATGTGTTTTTGTGTGTGTCTGGGATCAAATGCCTCCATCCAAGGACTATTTGGCATAATGAACAGAAAAAAACAACATTACCCATGATGCCTTTGGGGTTGAGGCCAGACTCCAATCACCAGAGGATTTCCCTGTGACAACATGATAAAAGACAAAACATATCAATCCCGACTTCAGCTATTTTTCCCATGATGAAGGAACCCTGTAGGTATTAGAATGAGGAATGACTCCATCATCCTTGTAGGTGTGAGATGAATCATAAGGAGTTATGCTCTGCTGTAGCTGACACTGTACTGGGAGGGAGTGTATTAGTTTCAATGATTTACCCTCAGTTATGTCAGACTTGAGTTTGACGTCTCTCTTGTTTTGATATAGTTTTACATTATTTGGTCGAGAGAGCTCACAGTTCAAACACTCCTTCTGGTAACTATTTTCTACGTACTGTTTAAAGTACTTTTTCTTTCCCTGCATATTATCAAACTTAGTAAGGGCAATCATTCAGCATCAAGTGTCCACAGCTACTCGATATCATGTAGGTTTACACCCCACTCACGTACCTTATCCTCCTCTCCTCTCTTCTCTCACCTTTGTTTTAAGCCACAGAACAATGTCAGACACTTTGACTTTGACAAAACAACAGTCTAATCATTTCATCTCCTCCCCCCCCCCCCCCGCTTTCTTTCTCTCTCTCTCTCTCTCTCTCTCTCTCTCTCTCTCTCTCTCTCTCTCTCTCTCTCTCTCTCTCTCTCTCTATTCATTAGTCTCGGTCCTACCCTATTATTGATTCTGGCCTGTGTTTGTGTGTCTGTGTGTGTGTGTGTGTGTGCTATATTAAATTGACTTTATTTATCACAGAGCAACGTTCTCATTTCCATAACTGCTCTCTGATAAGATGTTCCGTCACCTTGCGACTGAGTGACTGAGTGTGTCCTTCTGTGTATTTGTACTTGTGCGTCTAGGCTTTGCATAAGTGTTTTGTGTATAGGAGAAGATTGTATGTACATATCTTGTACAAGCTCTTGTCCACACTACCATTCCTATATTGACGTACAAGCCCCTTAGATAGGGAAAGGGGGATACCTAGTCAGTTGTACAATTGAATGCATTGAACTGAAATGCGTCTTCCCCATTTAACCTCTCTGAATCAGAGGGGTGCGGGGGTCTAATTTAATCGACATCCACATCATCAACGCCCAGGGAGAAGTTGCTGTTGGGCGCTAACTGCCTTGATCAAGGGCAGAACGGCCAACCTTGCCGGCTCAGGGATTTGACCCAGCGACCTTTCAGTTACTGGCCGAACACTCTTAACCGCTAGGCTAACTGACGACATTGTAGGTTTGTGCATAAAGCCTACTTGTTAAATCAATATAATTACCTCAGGCAGGGGTGACTGTGGCACAGCATGGTACAATGCTCCCGTCTCAGCTGCCATGTTGACTGAGCATGTGAAGAAATGCATAGTGGCAAGAAACATGAACCAACAAGTGCTGCATTGTGTTCCTACCCAGGGTGAACCAGTACACACTCGTACGGCAGCCCACGCGCCGTCGGTTGTCACTTCAGATAAACAAAAACCAGGCTGCCCATCGATCACAGTCATGCAGACCGAGGCATGTGTGTGTGTGCACGCGTGAGTGTGTGTGTTCTGAGAGCCATGAGAACCTTAATTAATCTTTCGTCCCCCCTTCCTCCCCCATCTCCTCGCTTTGGCGGCCCCCACTCCACCCTGTTATTGTGTCCTGGTTTGTGAGTGAGTGAAGAGGGGACCGGGGAGAATAAAGGAAGGAGAGAAGAAAGATAATTAGAAAACACACCTTGGAGCTGAGTGAAATCAGTCACCCGCATTCTGTTCCCCAGGTAAGAGACTGGGACATAGATAAGTCACAGTGAATAGCACTGTGCCAAAACTGCCTGAACTGAGTCAATGTGTACACCGCTCCATCTCCCCAAAATGTCTTGATGTTTTTTAGTTAAGACTGGAAAAATGGTTTGTTCAAGACACTAACTCTAGACACATTATTTTTCTGGCTCACAGGAGAAGAAGTACATTGGAATGCATGTCATCTAATCTGGAACCAATATCATGTCTAACCTCGTTTTGAACGCCTCAATGAATTCTGCTGCCATCACCTCAAGCAGATTCCATCCCATGCGTTAATAACATAGGAGTGAGAGAGATCATAAGAGGACATGAGTCATGGAAGTCATGGAATGACAGTTGTCCCTGTGGAGACTCCTCCTTCCTTCCCTTCTACTCAGTTCCATCCATCACTCCCTAACGCTAGGCGGCCACAGTCTTGGCCAATGGAACACGAGACGCTCACCATGGGTCAGAGAACACGGCAACACCTACCATAATACTATACATTAATCCAAGGACATGACTCACACAGTATAGAACAGAGACATACAGAACATAAACTCCGTTCCTGTAGGTTCATGCTCTACAACATTCGCAGAGTACGACCCTGCCTCACACAGGAAGCGGCGCAGGTCCTAATCCAGGCACTTGTCATCTCCCGTCTGGATTACTGCAACTCGCTGTTGGCTGGGCTCCCTGCCTGTGCCATTAAACCCCTACAACTCATCCAGAACGCCGCAGCCCGTCTGGTGTTCAACCTTCCCAAGTTCTCTCACGTCACCCCGCTCCTCCGCTCTCTCCACTGGCTTCCAGTTGAAGCTCGCATCCGCTACAAGACCATGGTGCTTGCCTACGGAGCTGTGAGGGGAACGGCACCTCCGTACCTTCAGGCTCTGATCAGGCCCTACACCCAAACAAGGGCACTGCGTTCATCCACCTCTGGCCTGCTCGCCTCCCTACCTCTGAGGAAGTACAGGTCCCGCTCAGCCCAGTCAAAACTGTTCGCTGCTCTGGCACCCCAATGGTGGAACAAACTCCCTCACGACGCCAGGTCAGCGGAGTCAATCACCACCTTCCGGAGACACCTGAAACCCCACCTCTTTAAAGAATACCTAGGATAGGATAAAGTAATCCTTCTAACCCCCCCCCTTAAAAGATTTAGATGCACTATTGTAAAGTGGTTGTTCCACTGGATATCATGAGGTGAATGCACCAATTTGTAAGTCGCTCTGGATAAGAGCGTCTGCTAAATGACTTAAATGTAAATGTAAATGTAAACAATAGGGAACATAGATCTAGTCGGTATAGAGTGTCATCATCACTGTCTGAGGGCTGAGCAGGTGGAAACTAGGACTATAATTTAGTAAATTTGAACTGAGAGAATAGGAACATAGAACTACACTATACAGACTGTAACCACTGTTGTCTAATGTTGTAGATGGTGGAACCTGGGAGTGTAATTTAGTGAGGTGTAAAGTGTGTTTAATCCCCTGGCTGTACTCAGGGTTTATTCATGTGTGTGTGTGGCTTCCTGTGGTGGCCCCGGGCCAGACTCTCCTTGTTGTTCATTTACGAGCTCACACTCTCCTCTCAGGGTAACAGCACTGTGTTACACCTTGGATGGAGATCATATGCCACAGATAACATCACAATGGACACAGCACACTCTGTACACAAGCAGGAGCACGCATGGAAGACTGCATAGAGGAAAAGCGTGGAGGAAATCAGTCCACAAGCATATACCTGGACTAGTGCATACACACACGTCTGCACACTAAAGAAGTGGCATAAAGACACATTCTGAGTGTATGATTACTTTACTGTCCATTCACCCATGGAAACCACTCGTGGCTAAATCAACAGTGGTTTAAATCCACTAAAACAGAATGGTTTGTTTAAATCTCACATTTAAACAGTCAGGGATTTTCTCTCTCACCAACCAGGGGTTTGAGAAAAGAACATTTTAGTTTCTCCCGAAAATACAATAACTGTATATTCCGTCGTAGCGCAGTGTTATAACTCATCATTTGCAGGAGTTTGACATTTGGAATAGGTATTTATTGGAGAGCTGGTGTTCCAAGCCTCCCTTAGCCTCCTCCCCTGGCAGAGCTGGTGTTCCAGGCCTCCCTTAACCTCCTCCCCTGGCAGAGCTGGTGTTCCAGGGCTCCCTTAGCCTCCTCCCCTGGCAGAGCTGGTGTTCCAGGCCTCCCTTAACCTCCTCCCCTGGCAGAGCTGGTGTTCCAAGCCTCCCTTAGCCTCCTCCCCTGGCAGAGCTGGTGTTCCAGGCCTCTCTTAGCCTCCTCCCCTGGCAGAGCTGGTGTTCCAGGCCTCCCTTAGCCTCCTCCCCTGGCAGAGCTGGTGTTCCAGGCCTCCCTTAACCTCCTCCCCTGGCAGAGCTGGTGTTCCAGGCCTCCCTTAGCCTCCTCCCCTGGCAGAGCTGGTGTTCCAGGCCTCTCTTAGCCTCCTCCCCTGGCAGGGCTGGTGTTCCAGGCCTCTCTTAGCCTCCTCCCCTGGCAGAGCTGGTGTTCCAGGCCTCTCTTAGCCTCCTCCCCTGGCAGAGCTGGTGTTCCAGGCCTCCCTTAACCTCCTCCCCTGGCAGGGCTGGTGTTCCAGGCCTCTCTTAGCCTCCTCCCCTGGCAGAGCTGGTGTTCCAGGCCTCTCTTAGCCTCCTCCCCTGGCAGGGCTGGTGTTCCAGGCCTCTCTTAGCCTCCTCTCCTGGCAGAGCTGGTGTTCCAGGCCTCTCTTAGCCTCCTCCCCTGGCAGAGCTGGTGTTGAGCAGGGTTGAGGACTATTGATCCAACCCTCACTGTTTTTCATTGGTTTTGATGAAACACAGGTCCACAGTGGAATACTAATTCCACCAGACACACACACACACACACACACAAGCACACACACGCACACACACGCATACTGGGCTGTGTGTGTTTATTTTTCCTCCATAAAAGTAAAGATCATTACTCTGCTACTCTGTCAGACTGGGCCCACCATGGACTTTCCCTTCTCACTCTCTTTTTCTCACTCTTTTTCTATTTTTGCTGCCCCTATCCGTTTGTTCTCATGTAGAGCAGTAGATAATGCCTCACTCTGGCAAATGACCCCAAGAAAAATATGAGCTCGCCAAACACACATCGTCCCATGTGTGAACCCATTTATCCGGTTATCTGTCTGTGTGTGTGTGTGTGTGTGTGTGCATGTTTGTGTGTGTGTGTCATCGCTCTCAATCCCAACCCACCCCTCATGTGTGTTTGAAGGGAGAAAGCCTGTGAGAGTGTGTCTGTACAGGGGCGGACTGGGACAAAAATTCAGAGCTGGCAATTCAGCCACTCACTCAGTCGTCACTGTCTGTCTGTTTGCCTGTCTATGTCTGTCTGTTTGCCTATCTATGTCTGTCTGTCTGTCTGTCTGTCTGTCTGTCTGTCTGTCTGTCTGTCTGTCTGTCTGTCTGTCTGTCTGTCTGTCTGTCTGTCTGTCTGTCTGTCTGTCTGTCTGTCTGTCTGTCTCTGTCAATTTCTGCACATGTCTGTCTGTCACTCCTAAGTGTTAATTGCTATTACATATACATATATATAGAGCCAACATAGACTGCTATAGTAGGTACTAAATATATTTCATACAATATACAGCCAAAATATTCGGCCTAACTGGCAGTAGTAGGCTACAGGATGTCATTGTTTTCTTCCTCGACTGCACCACAGTAGATGATCTGTCATTTCTCACAGACACAGCACTCGGACCAGCAGAACCAGAACTTTTAGCAAATAAAACAGTTAATTTCAATTTGCAACGTCAGCCTCAAGCCCTTTTTTGTTCTCTCTAACTTTTTCAGCACCCCCTTTCCATGAGTCCAAGTCGGTCTCATTCTCATTAATAATGCACGTTTGACTTTGAATGTGAATTTGCGCCACCTCAGCTCAGCCAAACAGAAAACCGGGCTGGCCCATTGGTCAGGAAAATGCTCAATATAGACTATTATGACAACAGAGAAATAGGGGGAAAAATCATAAAAAAACAGGCTCAAGGGCCGCCGGCCATGTCCAGTATATATACTTTTTATATAAATATATATTTTTTGGTCAATTTCTACCAGCCCACCCTAATAAAAGATGGTCCGGCCCTTCTGGCATTAGCCAGAATTGCCAGACGGCTAATCCGCCCATGTGTTTGTATGAACGTAAATGTTAGTGTGTTTGGTTTGTTATGAGTGTGTGTGTGTGTCTGTACATGTGCATATGGTAATATGTTCCGTATGTAAGCTGTTTCTTATCACCGCCCGGGCCCTTGCAGTAGTCTCATTACACATGCTGATACAGGAGACGGTTTTTATCACACTCTCTCCACTCATCTTCTCCTAATGTCTCCTGGAGTTTCCTCTCTGACATAACATTATCTGATAGGGGCCCTGCGTGAGTTTCTGTTTCAGGATGAGATTATGATTATGATGTATTTTAGTCGTCTTCCGCCGCGTAGATTGAACCTCTTTGTCCGTGTGAGTTGGTAGTAGAGCTCAGCGTGTCAGCACACATTAACATGGCCAGAGCTGGAACATCACACACAGAGAGAGAGAGAGGAGAGAGACGAGAGGAGAGAGACGAGTGGTATTATATGAATAAGGACAGCTCTGTTCTAAATGATGCATTGGAACTGCAGGTGGTCAGAGGGAATGTGATGACACTTCATTCACACCACTTTGCGGAGGAGTTGTATGACATTCAGTAACTTACATAATGCTAAACGCTTTCTCCTGAACGTCTGTAGTTACTTTGACCCCCAGGTGACCCTGACAAGGTCAGAGTTCAAAGTGCACGGGTGAGCAGTCTGGCCAATCAGACGGCTCGGGTGGAACCAGCCACGCAGGTTCAAGGTCTATCTTTATCATTTATGAGCAAGATCGATGGTTGGTGGCTGCTTTGTATCGTAGATAGAATTACACCCGTCCAGTCAGAAACAGTTTCATGGAAGATGAGTTGAATAGGAAGAGGATGGAGGGATGAAGGATGGCAGGATGAAGGGGTAAGGAGGAGGCCATCTAAGAATAACAGTGTCTAGATGGGGAGAGCAGAGAACGAACATAGGCAGACCAGAGTGACCAAGGGCAAGGTTGTGGTCACTGTCCCATCCTGTCCTGTCTTGGCTCCAGAGACTGGTTTGGGGCAGGGGGAAGTTGATCAGCAAGACCCAGGGAAGAGCACACGTAGGCAGGGTCAGGAACAGGTGGTGGGCGATGGAGCGTGTACTTAGCAAAGGGGACTGAGGTATGGTAGAGCGCTGAAAGTATATTGGACCAGCGACTCCAGGCCTCGGACAAGGTTGGAGTCAAATAGACAGGTGGGACGTGACTCAGAAAAGAAGTGTGTGTGTACATCTGCGCATGTGTTTTCCTATACACACGTAGACACTTTGTGTTGAGCTGTGTAGACCCCAGATCATACAGTAGGTGCTATTTATATTGTTGTCATTTAGCAGACACTCTTATTCAAATTAGGGTTAAGTGTCTCGCTCAAGGGCACATCAACAGATTTTTCAGCTGGTCAGTTTAGGGATTCTAACCAGCAACCTTTCGGTTACTGACCCAACCACTAGGCTAGCTGCCACCCCATGGCCTTGAGCCCAGAACAGCATACCACTGACACAACCCCAAGAGAGGAAATGAAGACCTCCCAGTCAGTAACAAAACCACAACCCCTGAACACTAATGGTCCCATGGTTACATCAGATACACTGAACACCTCCTGGTGTGTTTGACACCCTCAACACCTCCTGGTGTGTTTGACACCCTCAACACCTCCTGGTGTGTTTGACACCCTCAACACCTCCTGGTGTGTTTGACACCCTCAACACCTCCTGGTGTGTTTGACACCCTCAACACCTCCTGGTGTGTTTGACACCCTCAACACCTCCTGGTGTGTTTGACACACTGAACACCTCCTGGTGTGTTTGACACCCTCAACACCTCCTGGTGTGTTTGACACCCTCAACACCTCCTGGTGTGTTTGACACCCTCAACACCTCCTGGTGTGTTTGACACACTGAACACCTCCTGGTGTGTTTGACACCCTCAACACCTCCTGGTGTGTTTGACACACTGAACACCTCCTGGTGTGTTTGACACCCTCAACACCTCCTGGTGTGTTTGACACCCTCAACACCTCCTGGTGTGTTTGACACCCTCAACACCTCCTGGTGTGTTTGACACCCTCAACACCTCCTGGTGTGTTTGACGCACTGAACACCTCCTGGTGTGTTTGACACCCTCAACACCTCCTGGTGTGTTTGACACCCTCAACACCTCCTGGTGTGTTTGACACCCTCAACACCTCCTGGTGTGTTTGACACACTGAACACCTCCTGGTGTGTTTGACACACTGAACACCTCCTGGTGTGTTTGACACCCTCAACACCTCCTGGTGTGTTTGACACACTGAGCACCTCCCGGTGTGTTAGTGTGGTTGTTCTATTATTATGTCATAATTGATATATTATTCTGTTCCATTTAGGAGTGTCAGGCAGAGCAGAGCTGTGATGTAGAGAAGAGACAGACATTAACGGTATACTAATGTCAGTCAGAGCTGCTACTCCTCTCTCTCTCTCTCTCTCTCTCTCTCTCTCTCTCTCTCTCTCTCTCTCTCTCTTTCTCAGTCTCTCTCTCTCTCTCTCTCTCTCTCTCTCTCTCTCTCTCTGTCTCTCTCTCTCTCTCTCTTTTTCTCAGTCTCTCTCTCTCTCTCTCTCTTTTTCTCAGTCTCTCTCTCTCTCTCTCTCTCTCTCTCTCTCTCTCTCTCTGTCTCTCTCTTTTTCTCAGTCTCTCTCTCTCTGTCTCACTCTCTCTTTCTCTCTCTGTCTCACTCTCTCTACTGGGAGTAGAGGAAGCATGCAGACTGCCCAGTGGATATGCCTTCTGACAGAAGAGGAAAAATAGCTTTGAGTGAAAATGAGAAACTCTCATATATTGTGGTTCATATATAGCACATCCCTTTCTCATTGCAACTTAATACTCATCTTGATGGTTCCTCCCTTCCTTTGCCCCCTTCATTCCCACGGGGGCTTCTCGGTGCACCTCTCTCCTCTTGGCTCCTTCCTGCTCCCACACTTCATTCTCATCTCTTTACTTCCACCTCCACCAACGCTCCTCCCCCATCTCTCCCCCCTCTCCTCCTGCCCTCCTCCCCCCTTCATTTTCCTCTGTTACTTCCACCTCGCTCAACCATCTTCCTCTCCCCTCTCTCCTGCTATAGCTGCCCCCGCTCTTTCTCCTCCCAACACCTCATCCCCACTCCCTTCCTCCTCTGTCCCCTACCCTGGCCCATCTTGCGTACTGGTCTGGTCACCCGTCTGTGGTTTTCAATCAGAGCTGTGTAATGGCTTTTCTGCTTTGCGTAGAGAGGATCCTAAAATGTATCAATCATTATCATCAAACTGTGCCAGACCCATTTCCTCTCTACTGTCCCACTTCCACCGTGCCTGCATGTCTCTGTCAGTGGCCACACCACAGCCAGGATAGAGGTGTGTGTTCTCTGCCTGCCTGCCAGCCCTGCTAACTGCTGTGCAACTGTGACAGCCTCAATACAAACTGAACACAGTCTGAACACTGTCTGAACCCAGGAGAAATGTTAAGGGAATCTACAGGAAGACAGAGCCAACTAGTAAATCTCAACGGAACCTTTCATCATCTTCCTCCTCTTCATCTTTCTCTGTCTGTCGTTACCACTCCCTCTATCTCATTCTCTTTCTCTGTTTCTCTATTGCTGTAAGTCTTCTGCCGCTTTTCTTTTCATTTCTTTCTTTTTTTCTGGTACCTTTTCCTCTACTTTCTCACGTCCAATTCATGTTACTGATTTTCTCTCTCTCTCTCTCTCTCTCTCTCTCTCTCTCTCTCTCTCTCTCTCTCTCTCTCTCTCTCTCTCTCTCTCTCTCTCTCTCTCTCTCTCTCTCTCTCTCTCTCTCTCTCTCTCTCTCTCTCTCTCTCTCTCTCTCTCTCTCTCTCTCTCTCTCTCTCTCTCTCTCTCTCTCTCTCTCTCTCTCTTATAATGAGAAAATTCTCTGTCTGGCCTCTGATTGTGTTAGACTTCTTCCAGACCCCTTAGGAGATTGACGGACAGTTAGTCAACATCACACAGGCACTTCCACTCAGCACAGGATGAAAGATCTCTCTCTTTCTCTCTCCTCCTTCGCTCCCCCTCTCCCTGACAGAGACCTGATAGAGTGTCATTGATCTGCATTATTATGATAGGCTGACGGCGTCGATTTATCTCCGATGAGGCGAATTCCAAATGGAAGAGAAGAGATCTCATCGCTCTCTTTCATTAAGATAAACGAGGGCGGGCGGGCGTGGCGACGGAGGGGGGGGGGGAAGGAAGGAGGAGAGGGGTAGCGTGTAATTCAGAATATGTGGGCTCTCTCCTCTGTACTCTCATCTCTTCGCTTGTCTTTAGTGTGCGCTCTAACGTGCGCGTGGGTAGAATCCTAAAACAAAATGAACCCCGTGAAGGTCGTGGCAGCAGTCCTCTTCTCTGGTCGGTGCTGTAGAGAAGAGGAGATACGTAATGATAATACTGGAGAAAAATGAAGGCGGTCTGTAAAGGCTGAGAGTCGACAAACAAGGACTGGTGGATTAATACATGAGAGCCATTGGGTGCTTCATTCCCCCTCTATTGTATCATACTGTAGTATGGACCTCTCCCAACACACACACACCATCCCGTAAGACGTATTTTAACCATTCAAATGTATTATAGATTTCTTCTCCTAGCTCTTTGTTGAACACCATGAGAAATAGTTGCCATTGAAATCGGTGCAGATGAGTTCTCTTTGAGTGAAGAGTGGGAATAGAGGGAGATGTGAGGCACCCAGGGGATGTCTGGAGATGGGAGGCGGGGGAGAGAGGCGGGAGGCGGGGGAGAGAGGCGGGAGGCGGGGGAGAGAGGTGGGAAGCAGGAGCGATAGGCGGGCGCGGCAGACTGACTGAACAGTGTTTTCTAACTGGTCGCAGCAGGAGGTGTCACGGCAACAATGAGATCAAGCGCTCTGTCTTAAAACCACTTGATTTCCATGGTTCTCCTCTTTTCCTCTCCTCCCCATTTCTAGTTCTGTGTTATCCCCTATTCACATCCTCTGTTCTCTCTCTCTCTATACAGTATATACTTTCTCTTTTGCTCTCTCTCTCAATTCAATTTAAATTCAATTCAATTCAATTAAAGGGGCTTTATTGGCATGGGAAACATATGTTAACATTGCCTAAGCAAGTGAAGTAGATAATAAACAAAAGTGAAATAAATGATACAAATGAACAGTAAACATTACACTCACAGAAGTTTCAAAAGAATAAAGACATTACAAATGTCATATTATGTATATATACAGTGTTGTAACAAATGGTGCAAATGGTTAAAGTACAAAAGGGAAAATAAATAAACATAAATATGAGTTACATTTACAATGTAAATTTACAATTTGTTCTTCACTGGTTGCTCTTTTCTTGTGGCAACAGGTCACACATATTGCTGCTGTGATGCACACTGTGGTATTTCACCCAGTAGATATGGGAGTTTATCAAAATCAGATTTGTTTTCGAATTCTTTGCGCAGCTGTGTAATCTGAGGGAAATATGTGTCTCTAATATGGTCATACATTTGGCAGGAGGTTAGGAAGTGCAGCTCAGTTTCCAACTCATTTTGTGGGCAGTGTGCACATAGCCTGTCTTTTCTTGAGAGCCAGGTTTGCCTACGGTGGCCTTTCTCTGTCTGTACATAGTCAAAGCTTTCCTTAAGTTTGGGTCAGTCACAGGGGTCAAGTATTCTGCCACTGTGTACTCTCTGTTTAGGGCCTGTTTTTTTGTAAATTCTTTCCAATGTGTCAAGTAATTATCTTTTTGTTTTCTATGATTTGGTTGGGTCTAATTGTGTTGCTGTCCTGGGGCTCTGTGGGGTCTGTTTGTGTTTGTGAACAGAGCTCCAGGACCAGCTTGCTTATGGGACTGTTCTCCAGATTCATCTCCCTGTAGGTGAGGGTTTTGTTATGGAAGTTTTGGAATCGCTTCCTTTTAGGTGGTTGTAGTATTTAACGGCTCTTTTATGGATTAGGATAATTAGCGGGTATCGGCCTAATTCTGCTCTGCATGCATTATTTGGTGTTTTACATTGTACACAGAGGATATTTTTGCAGAATTGTCAATTCAGTGTTTGTCCCATTTTGTGAATTCTTGGTTGGTGAGCGGACCTCAGACCTCACAACCATAAAGGGCAATGGGTTCTATAACTGATTCAATAATTTTTTGCCAGATCCTAATTGGTATGTCGAATTTTATGTTCCTTCTGATGGCATAGAATGCCTTTCTCGCCTTGTATCTCTCTGTATCTCTCTGTATCTCTCTGTATCTCTCTCTGTATCTCTCTCTGTATCTCTCTCTGTATCTCTCTCTGTATCTCTCTGTATCTCTCTGTATCTCTCTCTCTCTCTCTCTCTCTCTCTCTCTCTCTCTCTCTCTCTCTCTCTCTCTCTCCTGTCTCTCTGACTGACTCTTTCACTCTCTTCCCCACTCTCTCTCGCTCTATCTCTCTTTCTCTCTCTACCCTCTGGTATTGCATTAATGCTAGAGACACAGCACCTCTGTCTGGGTGCCTGTGAGACGATAATGGTGATAGTAATTGATATTACGCCAATCTCTCAGTGAGAAACCAGGTGAGCCAACTTGGTACCAGAGACAGCGGTGGAGAGGGACTGAGAGAGGGTGGGAGAAAGTAAAATAAGAAGAATAGGGAGAGAGGGAGGGAGAAGGGAAGAAGAGGCAGGAAGGGAGAAAGGGACATGGAGACAGAAATTAGAAAGTGAAAACATTTTCATTTTCTGGGGAAGAGAGAATGGAAGGTTCCAGAGAGGATCGCCAGGTATTGAGAATGAAGTAAAGCCATGATTTACTTGGATGGAGTGATAAAGAAGGAGAGAATTAAATAGATAGAGGGGTTCATGACTATACTGTGGTGGTTTAGTTGAACCACACTCCTTCAGGGTCTTAGTTAATCAGCCTAACGAACTGCAGTGGATTAGAAGACATCGTTAGGCCCAGGGATGAATGGGATTGAAGTGAGAGAGGAGGGTTAATATACCTGAGTCAAGTGACGAGGGTTGTATGACGATATGGAGGAGAGAGTGTTCTCTGAAGGAGAAGTGAAGGATACATAAACATTACCCTTTGTTCGTGAATTAAAAATAAAACAATCAATGAATCAAGACCAAGACTAAAGGTAGGCTAATAGGATCTTAACGTGAAGAAAATGTAAGAACGAGGGTCTGCAAGTGACCTACAATGACATTTGGAATTGCAATTGGTATCCCTGTCAGAATTATTTCTGATTGCTTTTTTTGCAATGTAATATACTAAGTTTACTACAATGACGAGAGAGAGAGAGAGAGAGAGAGAGAGAGAGAGAGAGAGAGAGAGAGAGAGAGAGAGAGAGAGAGAGAGAGAGAGAGAGAGAGAGAGAGAGAGAGAGAGAGAGAGAGAGAGAGAGAGAGAGAGAGAGAGAGAGAGAGAGAGAGAGAGAGAGATCTTGTCTGTGTCCATGTGCATTCTGTCTATCATTTTATCTGTATGCCTGTCTGTCTATGTTCCACTGGGCAAAAACTCATTGAATCAACATTGTTTCCTTGTCAAAAAAAAAGGAATGTAATGAAAAAAAAAATGATTGTATTTGCAAAAAGTCATCAACGTATGGGAATTGTTCTCTTTTTTCTCCAAAACGTTTTACCTAAATCCAATGACATTGACATTTTGGAGAGCCATTCATAAATTCAGAGTGTTCAGAGTGCACACTGGATGCTCTTGCCAAGGAGTAAGGTTGATCCAAGGGAGCACCAGACACAAATGAGAGAACAGCTCACTATGACTATTTAACTCGTCCTAGCAGAGCTGGTTAGGCTGTTTTCATGTTATCCAGAGCGTTGGTGACTGTGACTGTGCTACTGGCAACAATTTAATTACTCTTGTTCCATGGGTGTTCCATGGGTGTTGAGCGTTTGTAAATTCATCAGTTGCTCTGCGCTCTGGCACACTCAGACGAGAGTGCTCTGGAATTACGGTCGATAGCCAGAGTGAATTTAGGAACGCACCCAACATATAGGCTATATCCCATTTATCATGGCATGTTACTTGGTTATAACATGACATGCTTGACATGCTACGGATGTGTCAACCTGGGTCCTTGTAGCCTACATGTCAGCATCCCGTTATATGTCTTTGTACCCGTCTGTCCTCAATGTATCTCTCATCACTCAAAAGAAAGCCTATGTCTCTGATCATGTTGGCATAAACTGTAGTTTTAGCGTAGTAGAGGAAGAGGAGCCCATAAGCTAAGGAGGTTTATCTGAAATCACGACACAGGATTTACATTAGAGCCAAAATGGCTGCCTCTTTAAAGCCAGACTCTCCTCTCTCTGTGATGAGCTCTTGAGAGCAGGCAACAGCGCTTGACAAACAAACAAAAAACATCTGAGAGGAACAATATCCCGTTGGAGAGGAGGAGAGGAGAGGGGGATTAGACAAACGACTTGAGTTTAGTGAGGTGGAACACCCCCTGCGTTCCTCCGTTCTCTGCATTCTAATGCTCTGCAAATAAAAAGGAGAGCAGAGAAAGCAGGCCCTAAACCCAGGCAGATGACAATGATAGAACACGGTATTAAAGTCTCTCTCCCTCTGCCTGTCTTCTCCCTCTCTTTCTCTGTATCATTCTCTCCCCTTTTCTCTCTCTCTCTCTCCCCTTTTCTCCCTCTCCCTCTCCCTCTCCCTCTCCCCCTCCCCCTCTCCCTCTCCCCCTCCCCCTCCCCCTCTCTCTCTCTCTCTCTCTCTCTCTCTCTCTCTCTCAGGAGGTGGTAAAGAGTTTCCTAGGGTTACAGGCAGAAGCTTGACATTTAGAGTGAAATAAAGTGGCTTTAGCAGAGGATACAGAGGAAGAAAAGGCAGGAGGAAGTGAAAGGATAATAGGTCGTCCAGAAGTTTAGTTTTCCTCCATTTTCGCTTAGCTGCCCGAAGTACAAGTGTCATTTCATTGACCATACACAAGCCAACATACTAAAATGTTCTCATCCCAGAGGTTTGTTTACAGTCATTGAGTAGTTTAGCTGTCAGGGCATGGCCCTCAAGTCGAGACAGAGATGTTTTTGGCGGCCATGTTTTGTGTATTATTACCTCCTCTCAGTCAGTCAGGCTGTCCTTCCAGTGATAGCTAGCTGCCTTTCCTATGCCTGAGTGTATTGAGCTTTTTGCACCAGCCGAAAGAGTAGAGAGGAGAGGAGATCAAGCCTTGAATGAATATAAAACACGACAATCAAACAACTCTTTTTTGAACGGTGTAATTTTCATGAAATGGCTGAAATTGGCTTGGGCTCCTCAGGGAGCAATGGGACCCGTTCAAGAGTGAAAGGGAATGTTTGACAATCCGATTGGGCTATTCACAGGAAATCAACATAAACAAAATATATCCCCCAACCCTCTAGGTGCCTGCGTGGGTGGGTGGGTGGGTGCGAGAAGCACAGAATGTGCTGAACAGAGAAAGGCTAGCCTACTGTAGCGGTTCGCTTTGATGCTGATGCATAACATATTGTCTCACCACAACAGTGTTCTGAGTCTATTCAAAAGGGTTTTATTGAATCCTATTGTAATGGGTTGTGAGGTGGTCGTTGCACCCTAAGCATCTTATTGATTATGTAACGTATCAGACCTGGTTCGGATAATTCCACAATGATAAGGACACAGTCAGTCTGTGCTAATGATGACACTGCACATACAGTAGTCTAAAAAAGTCATGATAGCCGTGGCAGGTATATAGTAGCAGGGTAGTATTGTAGTATCATTAGTGTAAACAATTATAGCAACATCGGTGGTAGTGGTGATAGATACATATACAAAGTGCATATATATACTATTGAACAATGGCGGTCAGTGCCGTTTAAGACGAGGAGGAAGATTTTTTTCTATTACAGCATGTTGGATAACTCTCATTCATATTTCATTCACCCAGTTCAATAGGTTTAGGCTACTACATGATACTCAAATTTTCCCTAGACCCATCATTAGGTTATGTTTATCCCCGTTTTGTTCCGTTTCCTTCTGTTAAAGAAAGATTTTTCAACAGAATCGGCAGAATGAATACATCCCTGATCACACGTAAACAGAGTTCACGCTCATGACAGCCACGTTGTATTCCTTCTCTTCCCTTTGCTTGTGGACTTCTGGACAAATCAGCTATGTGACCAGACAAAAAAACTTTCCAAGCCAAACCTCTACAAACAGCCTACATCGTTGTCACCATATTAGCTAAAGTGACGTCCTAGTCAGCATAGGTAATATAACTAACGCGTTAGTAAACCAGCTGCAATCACGCAATAATGTTAGTGTGCAGTCAGTAAGCAGTTACACCGACGGGCCCCGATGGCAATAAATTAGTAATACCAAAAGCTTATCTTGACTTCCTGCTAGCTAACATAGCATCCTTCCGTTTGAGCAGGATGTTTCAGTAGGCTAAACTAGCTAGCTGCATTTGCTAGCTAAGTAAATGAAACTGAAAGTGAAAAAAATGACAATCTCTCTCTCTCTCTCTCTCTCTATATATATATATATATATATATCTCTTGTTTCTGCATCATTTTGAAAGAAATTAATTTGTTAAAAACTCTTCAACAATTGTCTTTCTCTCTCTTTGAGTCAACTACTCACCACATTTTAAACACGCAATGCTAGCTAGCTGTAGCTTATGCTTTCAGTAATAGATTTATTCTCTGATCCTTTGATTGGGTGGACATCATGTCAGTTCTTAATGGAAGAGCTCTGATAGGCTGGAGGTACGTCACCCTGAAGTAGTCATACTTACTGTATAAGTCTATGGAAGGGGGTGAGAACCATGAGCCTACTAGGTTTTACATTGAAGTCAATGTACCCAGAGGAGGACGGAAGCTATCTGTCCTCCAGCTACACAATGGTGCTACCCTACAGAGTGATGTTGAGGCTACTGTAGACCTTCTTTGCAAAATAGTGTGTTTTAATCAGTTATTTGGTGACATGATTATATTTAGTATGGTTTTATCTAAAAAGGATCACTTTTTAAATGTTTAATAATGAAACATTTTATGAAATTCACTGAGGAGGATGGTCCTCCCCTTCCTCCTATGAGGAGCCTCCAGTGATATAGAACTACATTGTGTAGAAGAGACATGATTAGAAATGGGAAGAGTGACATCTGCCACGTTTTTAATGTCTCGCCTAAAAGAATGTCCACCTGGTGTTGTTTGAGATAGCAGCATTGACGTCAGAGCATAGACTACTGTAGAGTGAGCTGCCTACTGAACGAGGTCCTCTGGACAGCCTGATCAGACCTTCAGAAATGAGAGGGTTTCTGTTGTCATCTCTCTCACAGCAAAATGAATAGGAAAATAATAGTGTGATATTGGACAATCCCTCAAATTCAATCAGGCTCTCTCTCTCTCTCGCTCTCTCTCTATCTCTCTCTCTCTCTCTCTCTCAAAGCAGCACACAGTTTATCCTGCCTGTGTATCATACAGTCAAGGACCATCGCCTTTCCTGTATTATATTACAGAACACACACACACACACACACTGCGTTATTGTTTTACGACCATTTTCTTTGTACACCACCTCCACCACAATTGAATAATGCTATGGGGCTTGGAAGAGAAAGGAAAAAAGATGAAATGAAAAGTTCTCGCTCTTAGCATCTACATCAAGGGGCTACTTTCCATTCTGTTACAGATGACAGAGACAAAAAAACAGTTTTTCTCTCTCTCACTACCTTTTCTTATTTTCCCCCTTCAATCTGTTTTTGGTTTCAGGTTCTGACAGATATCTGGGGATTTGTGCAGTGCGATGGTGGCAGAGGGGGTGCAGGCTTGCAGAAAGGCAATATTAGCTGGAAATTGGAAAGAATTCATGCGTGTTGTTTTGGAATGAATTGAAACCTGGCCTACGCCCATATTGATTCCTATGTTGTTGTAACACGGCCACCCACCATCACCTTCTACTCCTCTTTCACTCGCTTTCTTTTCCTCTTTCACCCTTTTCCTTCCGCTCACGCTATCGTCAACGGGCGAGTCCTTCAGATGGCGTTATGGGAATGTATCGCGACCTTTGAACTTTGATCCACAGGTTCAAGAGCAGTTTGTAAACTCGTGGAATGAGCTTTCACTGCTTCTGTTTGACCTCTGTAGAGAGCACAGAGACATAATTACGGTGTGAACGACGCTCCAATGGAACGATTATTAACTATCTGCCTTTTTATCTTCCGTGCCAACGTATCTGGAAGACGCTTAGATCTCCATTCACTTGTCCTTCATTGCTCAGAAATGGGCTTGTTCTTTCTCTACCTGATCTGCTGACCTCTTTAAACACTCGCTGTCTGTCACTGGAGGTTTACAGCCTGCAGTCACTTGTCAAATATGAATTGTCTCTATCTCTATGAAAGAGCAATGTATATGCACATGTGCAGGAATATAATACTTCCTGCATACAGCACATACTGCACAGGGGTACATGCAAGTACAGTAGGCGTGTGTGTGTGTGTGTGTGTGTGTGTGTGTGTGTGTGTGTGTGTGTGTGTGTGTGTGTGTGTGTGTGTGTGTGTGTGTGTGTGTGTGTGTGTGTGTGTGTGTGTGTGTGTGTGTGTGTGTGTGTGTGTTTGAAATGTAATCAAGCATTAGCAGGACACAGAGTGCTTCATAGTCCGTATGCGTCTCTAATTAGAGAGTGTGTTTACCTAAAGAGCCATCCTCACAGTCCCAGTAGACAGACAGCAGAGAGAGAGAGCGTGTGTGTTTGTGTGTGCATGTGCGCGTGCGTACGCGCATGTGTGGTTGTACTTGTGTGTGTGTGTGTGTGTGTGTGTGTGTGTGTGTGTGTGTGTGTACAAAATCCATGCTCCAGTAGTCTCAACAGACAGACCAGAGAGTGGCCCTGTGTTCTAACCATCAGCGCTCAGCAGAATATCAAACACATCCTCCCAATAGAAACACTCTTACTCCTGAATAACAATTTGTGCTCTTTGAAAAACTGAAATAGAAAAAGAGTCACTTTTATCATGAAAAGTTTGGTAATGAATCCTATGGGGTTGGGAGTTGGGTATCGGCAATTAATAAATACAAATAAGAAAACTCAATGCACTAGAGAGTTCTGATCTGATACATGAGCCTGGATGTGACTAGTTCTGTTACCACCCGCATAGGAGACTCAGAATCCTGTCCAGTCCCCAAGGTTTCCAATATAAGGCCTTCCTCTGAACACAGACAGGCAGTGTTGCAGCAGGCAGACGGCGTGTCCGTGCCGGCTGGTGATAGATGTATATTTAGTGTGACTGTTTTTACACTGCTCTCACTCGCGCCACCTGATATATGGGCCAATAATGGCTGGCTGTGGGCATAAAGAATGGTTTTTTTTTTCAGAGCGGTTGGAGATAACACAATCTGAGCCTAGCTGCTATTAGAGGCCTCGGCTTCGTCCCAAATGGCACCCTATTCCCTATTTAGTGCACTACTTTTGACCAGAGCCCCGTGGGCCTTATATGGGGAATAGGGTGCCATTTGGGACACAACCCCTTTCTCTCTGAGGATAATTAAACAATATTTCCAAATCAGGCCGGGCTGACAGCGGCGAGGGGATGGATGGGATAGTTGTGTGGTGCAGAGCAATGTAATTTGTGGAAGGATAATGCATGGTGGGAATAATCAGGAGGCCGTGCTTGTCAGAAGTTTTGGGACGGGCTAAGTAATGTGTGAAATTAGCATGTGAAAGCAGCTATCTACAGCCTGGGCCAGGGAACTCTTTCTTTCTCTTTCTTTCTGCATTCTCTCCATTTCACAACCTCTCTCGCTCTCTGTTTTGCAATGTTCCAAGGCGTTGGATATGCTTGAAAGGAGGAAAGGAATATGAGAAGACTAAAAATCATAGTAGAGGAGAGGGGGAAGAGAAGCAGAGGAGGAGAGGAGAAGAAAAATGCTTCAGGTACCTAACTTTCATTTCGACTTTCAGTCCAAGAAGATGTGTTTAAACTCTATCGCATTCTGATGTTTAAACTCTATCCCATTCCGATGTTTAAACTCTATCCCATTCTGATGTTTAAACTCTATCCCATTCCGATGTTTAAACTCTATCCCATTCCGATGTTGAAACTCTATCCCATTCCGATGTTTAAACTCTATCCCATTCCGATGTTTAACTTTTACCGCCTCAGAAACCCGGATCCGGGATCACCCCCCACCCCCCCCACACTGATTAGCATCGCTAGCATAGCGTCACAATTAAATAGTAGCATCTAAATATCATTAAATCACAAGTCCAAGACACCAAATGAAAGATACAGATCTTGTGAATAAAGCCACCATTTCAGATTTTTAAAATGTTTTACAGGGAAGACAAAATATGTAAATCTATTAGCTAACCCCGTTAGCAAAAGACACCACTTTTCTAACTCCATCAGTTTCTTACTCCATCAGGTGCTATCACCAATTCGGCCAAATAAAGATATTGATAGCCACTAACCAAGAAAAAACCTCATCAGATGACAGTCTGATAACATATTTATTGTATAGCATAGGTTTTGTTAGAAAAATGTGCATATTTCAGGTATAAATCATAGTTTGCAATTGCAGCCACCATCACAAATCTCCCCAAAGCGACTAGAATTACTACAGAGAGCAACGTGTATGACCAATTTACTCATCATAAAACATTTCTTAAAAATACACAGCTCACAGCATTGGAAAGACACAGATCTTGTGAATTCAGACAATATTTCAGATTTTCAAAGTGTCTTACAGCGAAAACACAATAAATCGTTATATTAGCATACCACATTTGCAAACGTTACCCGAGCATCGATTCAAGGCAAAATGGGCTATAGCGTTATCATCACCAAAATACATTAATTTTTTCACTAACCTTCTCAGAATTCTTCCGATGACACTCCTGTAACATCATATTACACAATCCATATAGAGTTTGATCGAAAATGTGCATATTTAGCGGCACAAATCGTGCTTACACAATGGAAATAGTGTCCAACTACTCAAGCAATCTGCCCGGCGCCATTTTGAAAATACAACTATTTTTATCGAAAACTATTCATAAACTTGACTAAAAAAATACAGGTTGGACATGAAATGAAAGATGCATTAGTTATTAATGCAACCGCTGAGTTAGATTTTTAAAATTAACGTTACTAGACATACAGTGTGCGTTACAGCCAGACTAGTGCCGCAATAATGGCGTCACTAATCGCCATTATTGAGTTTACATTTTTCCACATAAAAACGGAATAACATCATAAATAGCTCTTACTTTTCGACGAGCTTCCATCAGAATCTTGGCCAAGTGGTCCTTTGTCCAAAAGAATCGTTGCTTGGTTGTAAAACGTTGCATTCAACTTCTGATATAGCAGCTAACAATAGCTAACAATAGCTATTTTGCCCCAACGTGTCCAAATCCTCAAGACGCAATACTGAGGAAATTCCGAAAAATAGCAATATACTCGCATAATCTGATATAACTCGGTTTAAAATAGCTTCGTTATGATGTTTCTAACACCTATATCGAATTAAATTACAGACGGATACATCTAACGTTGATAACTGAGCGTTTGAAAATGGCATCCTGAGGTCCCTTTCTGCGTAATGGTCAGCGTCGAAAAGAAGGCTACCCTCACTCCTTGGCCTTTTATAACCTCTGAGAGCTACGTAGCAAGCCCATTCCACTTCTCATTGGTTACTGACATCCAGGGGAAGGCGGGTGCAGTTCATGTCGTTCCATAGGATACACACAGACCTTTAAAACTGATCTGAGACCAGAGCTTCGCTCTCAGACCTTCGCAGTACCTGTCATGGATTTCGCTGTAGAAAGAGTTCTGGGTCACCCACAGACATAATTCCAACGGTTTATGAAACTAGAGAGTGTTTTCTATCCAATAGAATTAATAATATGCATATTGTACGAGCAAGAATTGAGTACGAGGCAGTTTAATTTGGCAACACCCAGAAAAAATAAATGCTAACTGCTCCCCCTATTGACAAAAGGTTAAACTCTATCCTATTCCGATGTTTAAACTCTATCCCATTCCGATGTTTAAACTCTATCCCATTCCGATGTTTAAACTCTATCCCATTCCGATGTTGAAACTCTATCCCATTCCGATGTTTAAACTCTATCCCATTCCGATGTTTAAACTCTATCCCATTGCGATGTTTAAACTCTATCCCATTGCGATGTTGAAACTCTATCCCATTGCGATGTTTAAACTCTATCCCATTGCGATGTTTAAACTCTATCCCATTCCGATGTTGAAACTCTATCCCATTCCGATGTTTAAACTCTATCCCATTGCGATGTTTAAACTCTATCCCATTCCGATGTTGAAACTCTATCCCATTGCGATGTTTAAACTCTATCCCATTCCGATGTTTAAACTCTATCCCATTCCGATGTTGAAACTCTATCCCATTCCGATGTTTAAACTCTATCCCATTCCGATGTTGAAACTCTATCCCATTCCGATGTTTAAACTCTATCCCATTCCGATGTTTAAACTCTATCCCATTCCGATGTTGAAACTCTATCCCATTCCGATGTTGAAACTCTATCCCATTGCGTGTGTGCCCGTGCGTTCCTCTTGAGTGCGTTCCTCGTGTTCCTCTTGAGAGGAGGTCAGCAGGACACTCAGACCAGAGTGTTTATAACCGAGTTCAGGGGTCACATTTGTCCTGTATGAGCTTTATACTCTGACATCACTGACAGAGGGAAAGGTCAGCCAGACAGAGAGGAGAAATGGCCTGACACAAACAACAACACACACTATCCACTCAATACGGCTACCGAACAAAATAAGCCCACATCAATGAACCCATCCACCCTGCTCTTATATTCTGTTCCACAACATTTCATCTCTTTGAAAACACTGAAATAAAAATCAATGCTTGGTCTTTGCTGATATGTCTGACCATTCAGGTAGGTTCAGATTTAATGGAGAGTTCATAACATGATACCGGTAAAGTTAAATGTTCTTTGTATCAGCTTATGACCTATCATGTGTGTGTATGGGATACTCTAACTGAAACAATAACTGTTTAAAATCCCTAATTGAACTTGAGAGATGGATAACAGTGTGACACACACAGGAATGCAATTTCGAAAGTGCGAAGGAATGCACAAACCTTCAGACATCACCCTCAGACTCTCCTTACATCATCATCGTAGTCAAGCACAGCTTCACTGAGAGGGCCACTCTGCCTCCCTCTCTACCCCAGATTGGAGCATCGCCCCGGGGCAGCAGCTCTCAAGATGAACCCCTCTGTCTGGCTTTGTTATCCGATGCCCTGTTGATGGGAGGGTGAAGAGATTGAGAGGGAGAGGTATAAGGTAGTAGAGAGAGAAAGAGAGAGAGGGTGAGAGAGAAAGAGAGTTAGTAAGAGAGATGGACATACTGAGACAAAAACAAAGAAACCGTCAGGGCTGGATTCAATCCGTATCGCAGAAGTATCACTGAAGAACCGCATTCAAATTTAAAGGTAATTTACGATTGAGCCGGCATACTATAAGCCGAGTTTACCGTGAATGCATTCTCCGCAAACACGGAACATTGTCTTTAAATTTCAATCAACCTATACCGCAGATCTTCCATGATATGGATTGAATCCAGCCCTTAATGTGAGGGAGAGAAAGTGGGATAGACTGACTTGTAATAGGGCTCCGTTGGGCTGCCCCCCTCTTTTCTCTGGTTTTGGTTCTGGAAGTGACACGGCCACTCCTTTTTAGCATACCCATTTCAGCAACATGCTGGTTATCGTGGTTACAATCGTTGAATAGGTAAACAAAAATCACAGCGTTGAACCATTCATTCAAAAGACTAGAAATGTCCTTAAAAAAATAAAGATATATGAAATAAAAGTAAAAGGTGCAAGACTGTGTACATACCAGTTAGGAGGCAAACAAACTCCTCCTCCCATACAGCATTGAGGACTGTGTTGTCCAGTCACAGGGCAGGTGCAAGTCACGTGATCTGTTGGCGAGCACATGATGCCGCTCGATAGCTGCTGTACCGTCCAATCACGGGGCAGATGCAAGTGACGTGATCTGTTGGTGAACACATGTGGATCATGTGACTTGTATCTGCTCTGTGATTGGAAGATGCAGACTGCTTTTTGCACCAGAAACTAGGCGGCAAAAACACGACATCTCAACACAGAGGTTGAAACATTCATGATGGGCACTGCATGAACATACAAATTCTCTTGCAATCTCGGGAGAAAGTAGACATCTACGTTAACAGTAATATCGCTATTGCTAATATTTATTATCACAATGGATGATTGCATTGAGAATGACCTTCCTGGAAGCACACGTCGGCGCCCTATAGTAGAGTACTAGTCTGTCAAACTGCCTGCCTGGACACCCCCATCTCTCTGCCAGAAAGGATGCCTTACTGCTGTAAATAATCCCCTGAGGCTGTCCCACTGGAGAGAAGGAGCTCCATTTAACTCAAACAGTCAGGATAAGCCGGTCCTGAAATTACAATTCACTTTCTCTTCTCTCTATAAGTCCTTTAGTCTAGTACAGGACTTTTGTGATAGAAAGTCAACTCCAGGCTTTTCGATGACATGATGAGTTCAATTCTATAACACATCTTTAGGTCATCTGTACACTCTGTCCCCATGGGATAACCCTTTTTGGTCCCAGGTAGAACCCTTTTGGGTTTCATGTAGAACCCTCTGTGGAAAGGGTCCCACATGGAACCCAAAAGGGTTCTTCAAAGGGTTCTACTTGGGAGACGGCTGAAGTATCCTTTTATGTTCTAGAAAACACCTTTTCTTCTATGTGTGTAGCCTTTGTAAATGTAGTGCTGTGTTATGAAGGTGGTAGTTGTCAGTGTTTTGTGGCGGCCTTTCTGTTCTGATAGCCAATAAGGGACTATAGGACCAATAGAGGTTCAGTTGATTTGTGTGATGGGACAGAGCAGGCATGATTAATGAAGACTCTCTGAGACAATACCACAGCATAAACAATACAGAGGACAGTGATGTGACATCCTGGACTGACTGGAGAAGGGAAGAGAGAAGGGAGGGAACATACATTGAGTGGGGGGGGGGGGGGGGGGAATGAGAAAGGGTGGCATACGGAGTCTGCCATAAACAATACACAATGCCTAAGGAGGGTTTAGAACAGATTGACACGAAGAGAGTGAGGGAAGGAGAGAGTGAGAGGGGGAAGGAAGGGAAGCAAGAGCGAGTGGTAGACTGTCATTAAATGGATAGTGTGAAAGGAGGCATGGCTATGGAGGATTAGAGAGAGAGATGGAGTGTAGAGAAAGACAGAGGGATGAGGCATGGTGAGGCTAGGGAGGGAGGGAGTGAGTGAGTGAGTGAGTGAGTGAGTGAGTGAGTGAGTGAGTGAGTGAGTGAGTGAGTGAGTGAGTGAGTGAGTGAGTGAGTGAGTGAGTGAGTGAGTGAGTGAGTGAGTGAGTGAGTGAAACAAGGCTCTAGTTTAAATTGGATCTGGAGGATGATGGGTAATTAAGAGAGACTGACCTGATTACTAGGAGTGCTGGGACTCCTCCTAATGCCTCTCACTAAGTATGGGACTATTAGTCTGACAGGCTTGTAGTATGTATGGAAAGGCTAGGTGGTTGAATAGGGCCTATGTGAGTGTGTGGGCGTTCGGGAACATGTTTGAGTGTGCGTATTTGCACAGTGCACATTAATCAACCTTTTCAGTGATCACATCAATGTAAACATGCCAGAGTTGTGAGTGTGTTGCTGTCCCTCGGAAAAGCCCCTCAGAGCAGCCCCTCAGAACAGCCTCAGTTTTGTCAGGGCATGGACTCTACAAGGTGTTTAAAGTGTTCCACAGGGATGCTGGCCCATGTTGACTCCAATGCTCCCCACAGTTGTCAAGTTGGCTGGATGTCCTTTGGGTGGTGGACCATTCTTGAAACACATGGAAACTGTTGAGTATGAAAACCCAGCAGCGTTGCAGTTCTTGAGACACTCAAACCGGTGCGCCTGGCCCCTACTACCATACCCCGTTCAAAGGCACTTAAATCTTTTGTCTTGCCCATTCACCATCTTAATTGCACACATGCCAATCCATGTTTTAACATTTTACTGCAGTGAGCTAACTCAGGGTCACACAGTGTTTCTTGGTAGTCTTAAACAAATCTACATTGAAACAAAAGTATACATCTCACACACATTGTTATGGGCTTAGAAAATAGAAAACACCTGTACCATGTCAGATATAGAGTTGAAATGTATTACATTTTGAGTTTGCATCCCAAATGTACACTTTATATACAGTACCAGTCACAGGTTTGGACACACCTACTCATTCAAGGATTTTTCTTTATTTGTACTATTTTCTACATTGTATAAGGGAATAAGGGATCATAGCTTTCAACTGGATTCACCTGGTCAGTCTATGTCATGGAAAGACCAGGTGTTCCTAATGTTTTGTACACCTAGTGTATATTGATACAATATGAAAGGTCATTACTGTGTATATCCATTACTCTGTCTATCATTCAGAATACAGCTACAGCTACAGCTACAGAGTTGGGGAGGAGGAACTGAGGAGGGGAGGAGGAACGGAGGAGGAGATGAGGTTTAAGGATTATAAATACAGAAGAAATCACAGCCGTGCTCGGCAAAGGTCAAAGCATCAATCCTACCCTGTCCCTGCTGTTTCTGGCAGGCTTCCCTCCACTTTTATACCTCTATCTCTCTTTCTATCACTCTACCTCTCTTTCTATCACTCTACCTCTCACTCTACCTCTCTTTCTATCACTCTACCTCTCTTTCTATCACTCTACCTACATTTACATTTACATTTTAGTCATTTAGCAGACGCTCTTATCCAGAGCAACTTACAGTAGAGTGCATACATTTTTATTACATTTTACATACTGAGACAAGGATATCCCTACCGGCCAAACCCTCCCTAACCCGGACGACGCTATGCCAATTGTGCGTCGCCCCACGGACCTCCCGGTTGCGGCCGGCTGCGACAGAGCCTGGGCGCGAACCCAGCCCAGCCTGGGCGCGAACCCAGAGACTCTGGTGGCGCAGCTAGCACTGCGATGCAGTGCCCTAGACCACTGCGCCACCCGGGAGGTCAGGTACCTCTACCTCTCTTTCTATCACTCTACCTCTCTTTCTATCACTTTACCTCTACCTCTCTTTCTATCACTCTACATATACCTCTCTTTCTGTCACTCTACCTCTCTTTCTATCACTCTACCTCTACCTCTCTTTCTATCACTCTACCTCTCTTTCTATCACTCTACCTCTCTTTCTATCACTCTACCTCTCTTTCTATCACTCTACCTCTCTTTCTATCACTCTACCTCTACCTCTCTTTCTATCACTCTACCTCTCTTTCTATCACTCTACCTCTACCTCTCTTTCTATCACTTTACCTCTACCTCTCTTTCTATCACTCTACATATACCTCTCTTTCTGTCACTCTACCTCTCTTTCTATCACTCTACCTCTACCTCTCTTTCTATCACTCTACCTCTCTTTCTATCACTCTACCTCTCTTTCTATCACTCTACCTCTCTTTCTATCACTCTACCTCTCTTTCTATCACTCTACCTCTACCTCTCTTTCTATCACTCTACCTCTCTTTCTATCACTCTACCTCTACCTCTCTTTCTATCACTCTACCTCTACCTCTCTTTCTGTCACTCTACCTCTACCTCTCTTTCTATCACTCTACCTCTCTTTCTATCACTCTACCTCTCTTTCTATCACTCTACCTCTACCTCTCTTTCTATCACTCTACCTCTCTTTCTATCACTCTACGTCTACCTCTCTTTCTATCACTCTACCTCTCTTTCTATCACTCTACCTCTCTTTCTATCACTCTACCTCTCTTTCTTTCTGTCACTCCCACTTAGTCGTTCTACATACAGTACCTTTCTATCACCAATCTATCTTGCTGTCTCAACCTCATTTTGTCTTCCCTCTTTTTCTCTGTTTGTCTGCATCCTTGCGGTAGTCTACTCTATTCCCACTGTGCCTGACATTTTACAAGAGAAAAAGCTACAGATTTCATCGTTGCGACACACACACACACACACACACACACACACACACACACACACACACACACACACACACACACACACACACACACACACACACACACACACACACACACACACACACACACACACACACACACACACACAATCAACACTCTATGTATGTGGGTGCACTGTATGTGTACTGTTGTGCAATAACAATCAGGCTGAGAAACAGCCTCGGGTTCCTGTGTCTGTTCCTGCCTCCCTCCACAAGTGCCTCTGTGTTCCTCCGCTGGGACCCGTATGCTGCATTACTCCGACAGCCGTTCCCAAGTCCACATAATGACCATGTCAGTCACCATTGATGCACAGTACCACCGTGGGTAGCTCAGGGCCTCCGAGCCTAGCCGCCCTAGCCATGACAGCCTGGAGTGGGCCTGAATTTAGGACACCTCCCTCTACGCCTTCCAGACCTTGGAACTCCCCTGCTTTTGGAAATGAATTACTCTTATTATTTTATATTGTGGTCATGTGCTATCTGAAAGTTTAAAATCTTTGAATTATTGAATTCGTATTGCGCCTTTAACTCTCTCCCTATTGGACCAAGTCTTTCAGTCTGTACTATTCGCAATTTTCATCCCCTCTTCAAAAAGTAACCCCCAGCCAACCGGCACCTCCCAAACACTTCCTGACAACTCTATCATACAGGATAAGGAGGGACCAATGGGACTCTCATAGAGAATCTCTAATAAGCCAAACAGGGCGATTGAAAGTTTAGTCAATATAAACAGAGTCAGGGCAGATAAAGTAAAGAGGGGAATGAAGGAGGATTCATGAGATAGGTATGAAAGGAAAGGATAGAGCCAGGGGGAGAGATAGATGGATAGATGTAGAAAGGGATGGAATGTGAGCTGAATTTGATTACGGTGTCCTGGTGGAACTCTTTGTAGTGTTGTCTCCCCCCTCCCCCCCCCCACCCCACCCCACCCCACCCCATCACTCCTGACCCCACCACACCCTCATCCTCTCTCTCCCTTTCCTCCCTCCACTCCCTTACTGATCTCTCCTCCTCTCACTCCTGCCACGTTATCCGCCTCGTCCACCTAAGCCCCTCATCCTCTCCTCCCCCCTCTGACCGGTCCATCCCTGGCTCTGTGTCAAAGCCTTCACAAAGCCCCAATAAAGGCTTCCAATCTCCCCCAGTGCCTGACCAGCACCTCAAACATCCTGCCTCCCTCCCTGCTTGCCCCAGCTCTCCTCTCTCCAAGCATGTTTTCCATCAGACATGGAGCTGACGATCCAAATCAAATGTTACGTTCTTTTATTTATGCTCTTTTCCTCTCTCTGTCTCTCTGCAACAAAGTGTCAAACACATGAACTCTGTAGTGATTCAGCTCGGCCACTAACCAGCACTCCTGTCATTCAATAGGTCAATACATGAAAAGATTATTAATGACTACATCAATGTCCCAGAACTCAACAAAACATTATTTTGGATGAGTAAATTGTAAACACTTATATTTTCAGCAACCAACACCAAACAGCACTTCCACACTTATACAGTTGTAATTTGTCTCTTAAAAAATTCACTAATTTGTTTCATGAACTAAATCACTTTGCAAAGCACTCTGTTTGGAAGTCAGTACTTATTTTGACCTGGTGACAGCCCCACAAAACATGTTTTTCAATTAGCGTCCCCATGCACAAGCAGTGTCCCCAATACACACTGGCCCTTTTCAATCTGTAGAAAATCTGTTGATCTGTTGTCCCTGAGCCCACTGTGGACAAATATATGTTTGTACAGTAACACCCAGCATGTCTTTACTTCAAACTGTGTGAGTTGTCAGAGTTTTTATATTTCAGACAGGAGCCCGGCATTGACCGTGGTGGGAAATAACACTGCTTTATTGTGAGATGGCAAGGGTGTATTGGAAAACAAGATGAAACCGCTGCTGCTCCATTCCACGCTGTCAAACCACTCAGGTAAATACTGAGTCATTTGAGGGGGAAAAAAACGCCTTTTCACAGTCTCTGCTAAAGTTTTTTTTACTGAGCGCTGAGACCTGGGTGTCTGTATGTTTGACAGATTTCCCAAATACAGAACCTCTACTCCAAAACAATGAGAAAAGTAAGTCAAGCACATCATGATGGTGGATTGGAACTCCAGAAAACTTTCATTCTGTCTCTCGCACGCAAGGACACAAACACATGAATGCACACACACACACACCACACACCACACACCACACACCACACATCACACATCACACATCACACATCGCACGCACGCACGCACGCACGCACGCACGCACGCACGCACGCACGCACGCGCACACACACACACACACACACACACACACACACACACACACACACACACACACACACACACACACACACACACACACACACACACAAACACAAACAGCTAGGCAGCAGTATTTTTAGACGGGGGCAGTGCATATAAGTAGCTGTGACCCCCTGACCTTTGTGTGAATGGTGACGGTGCCTGGGGGGGGGGGGGGGGGGGGGGGCTAATAGACCCGGTGTTATTATTCAAAGGGATGGTCTGCATGTGCCTCAGGATTGAGTTTAGGTTCTACAAAATGATCAACGGTGTAAAGATGGAGAGGAGGGGTTGGATGTACGGTTGTAAAGGGTGTATTGTAATGTGTTGTCGTGTACTCTGCAACAAAGTGTCAGCTCAACCACTAACCAGCGTTCCTGTCATCCGGTCAATAAATGAAGAGATTATTAATAACTACATCAATGCCTTTGTTCTCCTAGTTTGCTCTCCACCCATCCCTCTACTTTCTCTCTCTTTCCATCTCTCTCACTCTCCTGCATATATCTTTGTCTCCTCTCTGTCACACTCTTTCTGCCTTAGTCTTCTTAGTTTGCTGTTCCCCATTCCCACTACCTATCCCTCCGTCTTTCCCCATCTCCCCTCTCCATCTCTCTCCTTCTTATTCTCCCTCCCTCTCTCCCCTCCCTTCCCTCCCGCTCCCTTCCCACTCTCTATCCCTCCATCTTTCCCCATCTCCCCTCTCCATCTCTCTCCTTCTTATTCTCCCTCTCTCCCTTCCCTCCTTTTCCCTTCCCACTCTCGATCCCTCCGTCTTTCCCCATCTCCCCTCTCCATCTCTCTCCTTCTTATTCTCCCTCTCTCCCTTCCCTCCTTTTCCCTTCCCACTCTCTATCCCTCCATCTTTCCCCATCTCCCCTCTCCATCTCTCTCCTTCTTATTCTCCCTCCCTCTCTCCCCTACCTTCCCTCCCGCTCCCTTCCCACTCTCTATCCCTCCCTCTTTCCCATCTCCCCTCTCCCTCTCCATCTCTCTCTCTCCTCTCCCACTTTCTCTTTCTTATTCTCCCTTCCCTCGGTCTCTCTTCCTTCCCTCCTTTTGTATTTTCCATAACTCAGGAGAGAGAAATTAAATAAATGCAAAAAGACTTTCCTGGAGGAGAGGAGATTTAACTTGACCTTTCGCTAACGGAACAGAGATTAAAAGAAACATGAGTTTTCTGACAGGATATGACACAATAATAACAACGGCGTCAGCACATCTGTCTCCTGACTTCTTCATTATGTACAGTATACCACAGTTACCGCCCGGGGGACACGGGAATAAATTCACTTTGTTAGTAATGAAACAACGACAGCATATCCTAAACCGTCCTTACGGGAAAACATGTAGGATAAATATGACCACTACAATCACACCAAAGAGACACTGGTTGGCTGGCAGTGGATCAGTCATCATATTAGGCTGTTTTTCAGGAAATAGATTATTAGTTTGAAGAATGTGATTTGACACGGGAAGGGCAGGTGTGTGTTCTACAGGTGCTGTGGGGCGTGTACTCACTGAAACGAGCTCATTGTGGGAGATGACGTGGGTGTGTGTGGAGGTTTTGGGAGGCCCTCTGGGACTGTGATGACCACAGGGGACACTGGCTGCAGACGCCAATTACTGTCCTGTTGTGAGCCTATAGATGTCGTCGCCCCACCCCCCTGTGAGTCTTGAAATTCTTTATTGTGAGAGATGGAGGAAAAGAGATGGAGATGGAACACTTACTTTACATAATAAAAGAACAGTCCACATTATTCATATCTATAGAACAATAACCAAATACAACATAATATGATGTCCCTTTCATCTTTCCATTATTCCCGTCCATGACAACAGGAGCTACGCTATAGGCTAACTACAGTACAGCCAGTTATGATCGTCTAATCTGTCAACCATAGCATGAATGAGCTGCCTAACTATAGATTGTCCCTCCTATGTCCTTGCAGTCCACCCTTCAGAAACATATAGTACTGTATCCCTGTTTCTCTTTCTTAGATGCTCAGTAAATAATGTCATTCTAGTTTACATTCACATTTTAGTAATTTAGCAGACGCCTGTATCAGAGCGACTTACAGTAGTGAATTATGGTGGGGAACTTGCAAGATTATGTTTTAATACTGTTATTGCATCAATGGTTGTTTTATGCAACAGAATAGGGGGTCCTTAGAACTCTATTGTGTCTGTGTGAACTGAGAGGAGCTTCTGAGACGTAACTCTAGCAACTGATTTATGGTGGTCTTGTCCTCTCTCAGAACCCGCATTCCATAGGATGAGCTGGTGTTTGTGTACTGGAGGTACCAGGGTGAAGATGGGTCGGGTATGGATAATGATGAGGGGAACCTTGTTTTGGGGGCCAGATCCTGGTTTCTACACAATGAGAACAGTCTTTACAGCAGATACTGTCTGCTGCAAATTATTTATTTATTTCATACGAATCCTAACCTTGTGACCCATTCCACACATCTTTTGTTTGTCATGTAGACTAAAGGGGTGTATCTTTGCCTTGTAAGATCTTTGTGTTCTTTGTGTCGGGGCTCTCAACGAATCATTTAAAGGTGGTTCGTCGACCAGCCATTGTTATTGCAGAGCACTCACGTCATTCACTTGTGTGTGTGGTGTGTCCTGCTTTCCTTATTAATACATTTAAAGTATCGTCCTGATTGGCGATTGACCTTGTCTCTCCTCATTATTGATTAGAATTTCCACGACAGAATGGGTGCCTTTTTGTACCCTTTTTTGTACTGGTCCCCCGTGGGAATCGAACCCACAACCCTGGCATTGCAAGCAACTTGCTCTACCAACTGAGTTCTAACCATTCTTCTGGATTCTTCGCACACACGAATGCAAGCACGCAGATAGGCACGCACGAAGAAACACACACATCGACGCGCATACAGAGACACAGTGACATGCACAGAGACACAGTGACATGCACGTACACGCACACACACACATGCACAAACACCCATGAACACACACACACACGTTTGAGTATTTAGAATGTCCGCATTGAAGCCCTTTTCTTAAGTCAAATGACCAAAGCGCCCTTTAGTGGTGTAATGTTATTCATGTTTTTCATAATTTCATAATTAATAAAAAATAAATTGTTATAATTACGCCAAAAATCCAGTGCTTCTATGTCAGTTTTGTTATATTTCAGTCTTCTGTGATGTGTATAAAGTGTAATATTGGGAGGCAAACTTAAAATGTAATACATTTCAACTCTATATCTGACATGGTACAGGTATCTTTTCTTTCTAAGCCCATAACAATGTGTGTGAGGTGTACACTTTGTTTCAAAGTAGATTTGTTTAAAACTACCAAGAAACACTCTCTGTGACCCTGATTTAGTCCACTGCAGTAAAAGGTTAAACATTTTCCCCTCGTCTTTCCACACTGTGTCACGATCGTCATAATAAGCGGACCAAGGCGCAGCGGGATATGAGTACATCTTCTTTTAATAGAGAAGACGAAACACGAACACTTTTACAAAACAAAACAACAAACGACCGTGAAGCTACAAACGTTAGTGCATACACAAGCTACAAACGTTCTACATAGACAATTACCCACAAAATCCTAAAGCCTATGGCTGCCTTAAATATGGCTCCCAATCAGAGACAACAATAAACAGCTGTCTCTGATTGAGAACCAAATCAGGCAACCATAGACTTTCCTAAACACCTACACTGAACACAACCCCATACATTCTACAAAACCCCCTAAACAATACACACACCCTAAACTAGACAAAACACACAAACATCCCCCCCATGTCACACCCTGACCTAACTAAACTAATAAAGAAAATCAATATAACAAAGGCCAGGGTGTGACACACTGATTCTTTCGGCAGCGCCGTATTAAGTATGTTGTCCCGGGAAGTGTGGCTTTGATTGATTTCTTGGAGCGTGACTTAAATCCCCTGATAAATGGCTTTTCTCCATTAAAAGATGAGTAAAAGAGGAAGAGGAGGAAGAGGGGCCCTATGATCTGTCACATCATCTAAGTTCATCAGGAGGAAGAGAAGAGAGTACTGATGATGAATGTAGCCGTGGGGGCCAACCAGCCCCAAATTGAAAACCTCATGAAACGCTTGAGAAATATTGCAGCATTTGCACTTCCGGGGAGAGAAAAAACTGCATGATCAGTTAACTTTTTTAGTGCAAGTTCAAACGATACAGTTAAAGTACATGCTTCAAAATAAGATAGTGGGAGTAGTTAGTTAAAGTTGTATTGTAAAAGTGTTTGAAGCCTTTCTGAGTGCAGGGAGGGGACACATGGGGAGAGGAGGAAGAGAATGAAAGGGACGTTTAGTTTCTCTTTCCATCCTTTCAGGCCAGCATAAGTGTTGCTATATTGCTAATAGCCTAGCTAGCACACTACTCAGCAGTGTAGTACAGGTAGTTAGATGTAATTGGGACACGATTGTAAGCGGCAATTTGTTAACGTCCTCATCTTTGCCATTTGGGCTGTGTGAACGAATCACGCAGGCGGAAGAGTTGGGAAAGATTTATGAGAAGCGTTTCATTTATTTACCCTCGATCACTCTTGGCCTCGCTCCCGGTTTTTAGAGTGGTGTGTGTGTGTGTGTGTGTGTGTGTGTTATCAGGCAGGCGTTTGCTGCTCCTGCTTCCAGTTTGCTAATTTGTAAAACACCAGGCGGGGAAGCGATTTGCAGGCGCACCGGCACCTCTTTTGGTGTTGCGCTTTGAAAGGCCCCATGCTCTGTGTCTCAGCAGTGTTGGAATGGTGTTGTGGCCTCACTGGAGACTCTCTTTGATGCTCCCTGATTCTAACAACCGAGGTGATAACTGGGCCCAGATCAGTTTCAAAGTTATTATTTTAATAAAAAAGAAAGGGCGATTCATTTTAAAAAGCTGAAAGGATACAAAGGTATTTCATTTAGGATGCTGTTATAGAAAGGTGCGTTAGTGGGAACCAATGTATTTGCCTTGTGACCGCCAACTAACCCAAAACACGTTTCATCCAGTTTATTCGATTTGTTAGCCTATTTCAGATACAGTAAACATACTAAGCATCCAGGCAGTACTCTTCTTCCAGAGTTTTTATAACAGAAGCTTGTTTCAGTCAAGTCTGGGCCGGGCGGTACTCAAACATTCACTGCATTGGCCTGTAGGAAAGTGTGCATGAGGTGTGGCCCAGAGTATATGTCTGAGTTTCTGGCCAAAAACTCTCCTCTATATGTACTCGTCCTTAGACGTCCGACTGTAAATACACACGTAAAAAAGCACAGTTGGTCAGTTTATTTTGGAATAGAAAAGAGAGAGAGAAAGAGAGAGAGACTTTTTGACTTTCTTTCATGAAACATTCTCATTTCATTAAAACCTCACCCCCCCCTTAAAATAAAACACCAAAATATATCCTGTACTGCATACATGTACCATACTCACCTTTCCCTCTAACACACTATACAAAACAACACCACTCATCACAAAAAACAAAAAGAAACTACAACCATATCTCCTGAAACATCTTCCCCAGCTATGCAGACAGCCCCCCCAACACACCATATCTCCTGAAACATCTTCCCCAGCTATGCAGACAGCCCCCCCAACACACCATATCTCCTGAAACATCTTCCCCAGCTATGCAGACAGCCCCCCCAACACACCATATCTCCTGAAACATCTTCCCCAGCTATGCAGACAGCCCCCCCAACACACCATATCTCCTGAAACATCTTCCCCAGCTATGCAGACAGCCCCCCCAACACACCATATCTCCTGAAACATCTCCCCCAGCTATGCAGACAGCCCCCCCAACACACCATATCTCCTGAAACATCTTCCCCAGCTATGCAGACAGCCCCCCCAACACACCATATCTCCTGAAACATCTTCCCCAGCTATGCAGACAGCCCCCCCAACACACCATATCTCCTGAAACATCTTCCCCAGCTATGCAGACAGCCACCCCAACACACCATATCTCCTGAAACATCTTCCCCAGCTATGCAGACAGCCCCCCCAACACACCATATCTCCTGAAACATCTTCCCCAGCTATACAGACAGCCCCCCCAACACACCATATCTCCTGAAACATCTTCCCCAGCTATGCAGACAGCCCCCCCAACACACCATATCTCCTGAAACATCTCCACACTTTTTATCATTTTATAGAACTCAAATTCGACACTAAGGCGCGCAGAGACAATCCCATTAAATAATAGTAAAGGGTATGTTATTCGTCACCTTTGACCCTGTTCCTGCTTGTTAGCCAAATAGCCGACTTCGCCTGAGCAAACAGAAAATTCAGCAAAACACATTTGGCCTTTTCCTGATTTGAATACCTGTACCCCATTATAAACATCCCAACAGCAAAAACCACCCCCAACCTCTAACACAGACATTCCAACAGTAACAACCACCCCAACCTCTCACACAGACATTACAACAGTAAAACCACCCCAAACCTCTCACACAGACATCCCAACAGTAAAACCACCCCCAACCTCTCACACAGACATTCCAACAGTAAAAACCACCCCAACCTCTCACACAGACAACCCAACAGTAAAAACCACCCCCAACCTCTCACACAGACATTCCAACAGTAAAACCACCCCCAACCTCTCACACAGACATTCCAACAGTAAAACCACCCCCAACCTCTCACACAGACATTCCAACAGTAAAAACCACCCCCAACCTCTCACACAGACATTCCAACAGTAAAACCACCCCCAACCTCTCACACAGACATTCCAACAGTAAAAACCACCCCAACCTCTCACACAGACATTCCAACAGTAAAAACCACCCCCAACCTCTCACACAGACATTCCAACAGTAAAAACCACCCCCAACCTCTCACACAGACATTCCAACAGTAAAAACCACCCCCAACCTCTCACACAGACATTCCAACAGTAAAAACCACCCTCAACCTCTCACACAGACATTCCAACAGTAAAAACCACCAACCACCCCCAACCTCTCACACAGACATTCCAACAGTAAAAACCACCCCCAACCTCTCACATAGACATTCCAACAGTAAAAACCACCCCCAACCTCTCACACAGACATTCCAACAGTAAAAACCACCCCCAACCTCTCACACAGACATTCCAACAGTAAAAACCACCCCAAACTCTCACACAGACATTCCAACAGTAAAAACCACGCCCAACCTCTCACACAGACATTCCAACAGTAAAAACCACCCCCAACCTCTCACACAGACATTCCAACAGTATAAACCACCCCCAACCTCTCACACAGACATTCCAACAGTAAAAACCACCCCCAACCTCTCACACAGACATTCCAACAGTAAAAACCACCCCCAACCTCTCACACAGACATTCCAACAGTAAAAACCACCCCCAACATCTCACACAGACATTCCAACAGTAAAAACCACCCCAACCTCTCACACAGACATTCCAACAGTAAAAACCACCCCCAAACTCTAACACAGACATTCCAACAGTAAAAACCACCCCCAACCTCTAACACAGACATTCCAACAGTAAAAACCACCCCCAACCTCTAACCCAGACATTCCAACAGTAAAATCCACCCCCAACCTCTCACACAGACATTCCAACAGTAAAAACCACCCCCAACCTCTCACACAGACATTCCAACAGTAAAAACCACCCCCAACCTCTAACACAGACATTCCAACAGTAAAAAACACCCCAACCTCTCACACAGACATTCCAACAGTAAAAACCACCCCCAACCTCTCACACAGACATTCCAACAGTAAAAACCACCCCCAACCTCTCACACAGACATTCCAACAGTAAAAACCACCCCCAACCTCTCACACAGACATTCCAACAGTAAAAACCACCCCCAACCTCTCACACAGACATTCCAACAGTAAAAACCACCAACCACCCCCAACCTCTCACACAGACATTCCAACAGTAAAAACCACCCCCAACCTCTCACACAGACATTCCAACAGTAAAAACCACCCCAAACTCTCACACAGACATTCCAACAGTAAAACCACCCCCAACCTCTCACACAGACATTCCAACAGTAAAAACCACCCCCAACCTCTCACACAGACATTCCAACAGTATAAACCACCCCCAACCTCTCACACAGACATTCCAACAGTAAAAACCACCCCAAACCTCTCACACAGACATTCCAACAGTAAAAACCACCCCCAACCTCTCACACAGACATTCCAACAGTAAAAACCACCCCCAACATCTCACACAGACATTCCAACAGTAAAAACCACCCCAACCTCTCACACAGACATTCCAACAGTAAAAACCACCCCCAACCTCTAACACAGACATTCCAACAGTAAAAACCACCCCCAACCTCTAACACAGACATTCCAACAGTAAAAACCACCCCCAACCTCTAACCCAGACATTCCAACAGTAAAATCCACCCCCAACCTCTCACACAGACATTCCAACAGTAAAAACCACCCCCAACCTCTCACACAGACATTCCAACAGTAAAAACCACCCCCAACTTCTCACACAGACATTCCAACAGTAAAAACCACCCCCAACCTCTAACCCAGACATTCCAACAGTAAAATCCACCCCCAACCTCTCACACAGACATTCCAACAGTAAAAACCACCCCCAACCTCTAACACAGACATTCCAACAGTAAAAAACACCCTCAACCTCCCACACAGACATTCCAACAGTAAAACCACCCCAACCTCTCACACAGACATTCCAACAGTAAAAACCACCCCCAACCTCTAACACAGACATTCCAACAGTAAAAACCTCCCCAACCTCTCACACAGACATTCCAACAGTAAAAACCACCCCAACCTCTCACACAGACATTACAACAGTAAAACCACCCCCAACCTCTCACACAGACATTCCAACAGTAAAAACCTCCCCAACCTCTCACACAGACATTCCAACAGTAAAAACCACCCCCAACCTCTCACACAGACATTCCAACAGTAAAACCACCCCCAACCTCTGACACAGACATTCCAACAGTAAAAACCACCCCCAACCTCTCACACAGACATTCCAACAGTAAAACCACCCCCAACCTCTCACACAGACATTCCAACAGTAAAAACCACCCCCAACCTCTCACACAGACATTCCAACAGTAAAAACCACCCCCAACCTCTCACACAGACATTCCAACAGTAAAAACCACCCCAACCTCTCACACAGACATTCCAACAGTAAAAACCACCCCCAACCTCTCACACAGACATTCCAACAGTAAAAACCTCCCCAACCTCTCACACAAACATCCCAACAGTAAAAACCACCCCAACCTCTCACACAGACATCCCAACAGTAAAACCCACCCCAACCTCTCACACAGACATCCCAACAGTAAAACCCACCCCAACCTCTCACACAGACATTCCAACAGTAAAAACCACCCCAACCTCTCACACAGACATCCCAACAGTAAAACCCACCCCAACCTCTCACACAGACTTTCCAACAGTAAAAACCTCCCCAACCTCTCACACAGACATTCCAACAGTAAAAACCACCCCCAACCTCTCACACAGACATTCCAACAGTAAAACCACCCCCAACATCTCACACAGACATTCCAACAGTAAAAACCACCCCCAACCTCTCACACAGACATTCCAACAGTAAAAACCACCCCCAACCTCTCACACAGACATTCCAACAGTAAAAACCACCCCAACCTCTCACACAGACATTCCAACAGTAAAAACCTCCCCAACCTCTCAAACAGACATTCCAACAGTAAAAACCACCCCCAACCTCTCACACAGACATTCCAACAGTAAAAACCACCCCAACCTCTCACACAGACATTCCAACAGTAAAACCACCCCCAACCTCTCACACAGACATTCCAACAGTAAAAACCACCCCCAACCTCTCACACAGACATTCCAACAGTAAAAACCACCCCCAACCTCTCACACAGACATTCCAACAGTAAAAACCACCCCCAACCTCTCACACAGACATTCCAACAGTAAAAACCTCCCCAACCTCTCACACAGATATTCCAACAGTAAAAACCTCCCCAACGTCTCACACAGACATTCCAACAGTAAAAACCTCCCCAACGTCTCACACAGACATTCCAACAGTAAAACCCTCCCCAACCTCTCACACAGACATTCCAACAGTAAAAACCTCCCCAACGTCTCACACAGACATTCCAACAGTAAAAACCTCCCCAACGTCTCACACAGACATTCCAACAGTAAAAACCTCCCCACCCTCTCACACAGACATTCCAACAGTAAAAACCTCCCCAACGTCTCACACAGACATTCCAACAGTAAAACCACCCCCAACCTCTCACACAGACATTCCAACAGTAAAACCACCCCCAACCTCTCACACAGACATTCCAACAGTAAAAACCACCCCCAACCTCTCACACAGACATTCCAACAGTAAAAACCACCCCAACCTCTCACACAGACATTACAACAGTAAAACCACCCCCAACCTCTCAGACAGACATTCCAACAGTAAAAACCACCCCAACCTCTCACACAGACATTCCAACAGTAAAAACCACCCCAACCTCTCACACAGACATTCCAACAGTAAAAACCACCCCAACCACTCACACAGACATTCCAACAGTAAAAACCACCCCAACCTCTCACACAGACATTCCAACAGTAAAAACCACCCCAACCTCTCACACAGACATTCCAACAGTAAAAACCACCCCCAACCTCTCACACAGACATTCCAACAGTAAAAACCATCCCCAACCTCTCACACAGACATTCCAACAGTAAAAACCACCCCCAACCTCTCACACAGACATTCCAACAGTAAAAACCACCCCCAACCTCTCACACAGACATTCCAACAGTAAAAACCACCCCCAACCTCTAACACAGACATTCCAACAGTAAAAAACACCCCCAACCTCTCACACAGACATTCCAACAGTAAAACCACCCCCAACCTCTCTAACAGACATTCCAACAGTAAAACCACCCCCAACCTCTCACACAGACATTCCAACAGTAAAAACCACCCCCAACCTCTAACACAGACATTCCAACAGTAAAAACCTCCCCAACCTCTCACACAGACATTCCAACAGTAAAAACCACCCCAACCTCTCACACAGACATTACAACAGTAAAACCACCCCCAACCTCTCACACAGACATTCCAACAGTAAAAACCTCCCCAACCTCTCACACAGACATTCCAACAGTAAAAACCACCCCCAACCTCTCACACAGACATTCCAACAGTAAAACCACCCCCAACCTCTCACACAGACATGCCAACAGTAAAAACCACCCCCAACCTCTCACACAGACATTCCAACAGTAAAACCACCCCCAACCTCTCACACAGACATTCCAACAGTAAAAACCACCCCCAACCTCTCACACAGACATTCCAACAGTAAAAACCACCCCCAACCTCTCACACAGACATTCCAACAGTAAAAACCACCCCAACCTCTCACACAGACATTCCAACAGTAAAAACCACCCCCAACCTCTCACACAGACATTCCAACAGTAAAAACCTCCCCAACCTCTCACACAAACATCCCAACAGTAAAAACCACCCCAACATCTCACACAGACATCCCAACAGTAAAACCCACCCCAACCTCTCACACAGACATCCCAACAGTAAAACCCACCCCAACCTCTCACACAGACATTCCAACAGTAAAAACCACCCCAACCTCTCACACAGACATCCCAACAGTAAAACCCACCCCAACCTCTCACACAGACTTTCCAACAGTAAAAACCTCCCCAACCTCTCACACAGACATTCCAACAGTAAAAACCACCCCAACCTCTCACACAGACATTCCAACAGTAAAACCACCCCCAACCTCTCACACAGACATTCCAACAGTAAAAAACACCCCCAACCTCTAACACAGACATTCCAACAGTAAAACCACCCCCAACCTCTCACACAGACATTCCAACAGTAAAAAACACCCCCAACTTCTCACACAGACATTCCAACAGTAAAAACCACCCCAACCTCTCACACAGACATTCCAACAGTAAAAACCACCCCCCACCTCTCACACAGACATTCCAACAGTAAAAACCTCCCCAACCTCTCACACAGACATTCCAACAGTAAAAACCAGCCCAACCTCTCACACAGACATTCCAACAGTAAAACCACCCCCAACCTCTCACACAGACATTCCAACAGTAAAAACCACCCCAACCTCTCACACAGACATTCCAACAGTAAAAACCACCCCAACCTCTCACACAGACATTCCAACAGTAAAAACCACCCCAACCTCTCACACAGACATTCCAACAGTAAAACCCACCCCCAACCTCTCACACAGACATTCCAACAGTAAAAACCACCCCCAACCTCTCACACAGACATTCCAACAGTAAAAACCACCCCCAACCTCTCACACAGACATTCCAACAGAGACATTAATGGCATTAACCTGGCGCAGACAGAAAACACATGAATCACAGTTTCTCTCGTAACACATAACCCGACTCCCGGTTCAACCTGTGCCAACCAGCTGTTAGTGGCCAGGGCTCCATGTAGAACCCTCCACTGGAGGTCCCCTGACCACTTTGGTGCTGGGGGTTTGTAGAGCCCCCTCCATCTAAAATCCACCAATATCTCCTCCCCACATACCCCGTGTCACTGATGTGCCTTCACTCCTGTTAGGCTCCTAATGTTCCTCACCTTAATGCAGAGGTTGTAGAGGGCTTTACCTCCCACCCCTTTGGCCGCTCAAACACCCCCCTTACCGGCTCAGACAGTGCCTCCTGGACCTCCTCCAGGAATCTCTCCAGCAGCCAAAGAGACGTTATTCCTGTTTGTTGTGCCAGGACTTCTGGGGTTTTCCACCCCTCCTCTCCCAGCAGTCGCAGGTCACTTAGTAAGCCCACTGCCATCAGTCGCCTCTGCAGGGTGCCCGACTGAACCGATCTCAAAGGAATGGCTGGGTTGTGGAAGATAGGCTCCTCCCACACCCACGGCCCAGGCTCCACACCCCCTTCTCATGAGGGCATGAGGCCCTCAGCACTGCAGAGTAAAAATCAGAGAGACCTGCTGTACTCAGCCTCTCCAGCCTCCTGAGGAACAGCTGCCGGTCCAACCCTAATCCACAAGCTCTCAGCAGTGCACATACTGGTTCCCTCCAGCCAACATCAGTATGGTGCTGTGCTGCCTTTAGTCGGAATGCAGCCACCCTGCTCTCCAATTCCACCAGGCCCTGTCCTCCTTCGTGGAAGGTCATTTACAACACCGCCGCCCTCAGCCAGTGATTCCCCGACCAGAAAAAGTCCACCAGCTTGCGTTGCAGGTCTGCGGGTGGGGGGGGGGGGGGGGGGTTTGAGGACAGGCACCAGGTTGTTGATTATCAGCACCCTCCCTCTATATGACACTTGGGACAGGAGCCACCTCCACCTGGCCATTCTTGACACCACTGCCTGTGACAGCCCCTCCCAGTTCTTCCTGACCCATCTCTCCGAGCCCAGGTACTCCGAGCCCATCTCCGAGCCCATTTGATTTGATTTGATTTGAGGTACACCCCCATCATTTTAAGCCCTTCACAACCCCACTGCAAACCCCCTGGAAGCAAATGAGGGGCCCTATCCCCCCATGCCCCACATAACAGAGCTTTTCTCTTGCCCCAGTTTACCTTAGCTGACAAAGCTCCCTCGTACACCTTCAGACTGGTCTCTAGTTCCTGCATATCCTGCCCATCCATGACCATCACAGAAACGTCATCTGCACACGCTGACACTGCTATGCATGTCACCACACCCATGCCTGTCCAACACACTCCCTGCAGTCTCCTGCTTAGCAGGCCCAAAAAAGGCTCAATGGCTAGTGTATGCCCCAATAGAGGGCATTCTTGTCTAATGCCCCGTCTCATCCAGACTGGTCTACTGAGCCTCCCTCCCACCTTGACCATACATGACGCCCCGCATACAGCAGCTTCACATAGGTCAAAAAACTCTCACATTAAACAGATACTCATGGTCCACTCTATCAAAAGCCCTCTCTTGATCTAAAGAGACCAGTCCAAAGTTCACATTTGAACCTCTCGACAAGTCCAGCATGTCCCTGATTAAGAACAAGTTGTCCGTGATTGTGCGTCCCGGTACACAATATGTTTGGTCCTTATGTACTATCGAGTCCAGATGGGACTTCAGTCTGTTAGAGAGGACCTTGGCAAATATCTTGTAGTCCGCACAGATCAATGCCACAGGCCTCCAGTTCTTAAGTTCTCACAAGCCCCCTTTTTTGGGCAGGAGAGTCAGAGCTGCCCGACGGCAGCTCATTGGCAACTCTCCTACCCCGACATGCAACACACAAAAGAAGTTCAGTCCAATGATTCCCCAGAATAAAAAATAAAAAAACTCCACTGGGAGTCCATTGACCCCGAGTGCATGACAGGGGGACATCTGGGTTACGGCCTCTGCCAGTTCATGGGACAACAGAGATATGTCCATTTCATCCCTCTGTGCCAGAGAGAGGTTAGGGAGTTCTGCGAACAAGACCTGAACACACATAGAATCACACATTTCTGCCCTATACAACTCAGTATTAAACTCCACAGTTTGCTCCCGCATCTCCCCTAACACAGAGGTCACCCGCCCATCAGACAGCCGTAGACAATGCATACCCTTGGCTTCACCGCTCTGTCTTTCCAAACCAAAGAAGAAGGAGCTGGGAGCATCCATCTCCTTGAGCATGGAGAACCTAGCTCTTACAAGTGCTCCCTTTGCTTTAATCTGGAAAATAATTGCCCATGTCCCTATGTAATTCAGCTAAATTAGCCTGGAAGCCTACATTGCATTGCCCCACCATCTCTACTTCCATCTCACTAATACTACGCTCTAGTTCCCCCAATACTCTCCTAGCCTCTGAGGATGAGAGAGCAGTATACTGTTGACAGAAAAGCAGAAAAGCTTTCCCCATATCCCACCATTGACTCAGAGACTCATACTCCTCTCTTTGCTGCACCCACCTTTCCCAAAAGGTCTGGAACCCTGAGCAAAAAGTGGCATCTTGCAAGTGCTGTACATTAAACATCCAATAGGATGCCTGCCGGGGCCTTGGTGAATTAGACCGCTGAGCCATGGTTATTTGGTGATCCGAAAACCCCACTGGGAGAATGGAGAATAGCCTATTGCTCTGATTCCTGGACATGTAAAAACGATCAAGTCGGACTGCACTCACCCTAGCCCCAAAGACCTTCACCCATGTATACTGTCTTGTGTCAGGAAGTTTAGTTCTCCAAACATCCACTAGGTCGAACTGATTAATGATGTCCCTTAACACTCCCACTGACACTGAATGAGGCTCTTCCCCATTTCTGTCTTTTGTAAAATCCATTCTACAGTTCCAGTCCCCGCCGACCACCAACGCTGGTGGTCGGCCTCAGGCGCTACCTGTGAGAGTTCCTGTCTAAGACCCCCACATAGAATCCCCCTCTCTCTCCCTGTGTTAGGCACATGCACATTTATAAAGACAAAACCCATGTTGTTAATTTCTGCTTTTACAACAAGCAGCCTACCCCTACACACCTCCTTTGACGAGTTCATTTTTACAGACAGACCTGGTACAAAAAGGACTGCCACCCCTGCACTAAGATTTGTCCCATGGCTCAACACACTTGCCCCTTTCCACCAGAGCCCCCAATCAACTTCATTCACCACATCACTACGCGTCTCCTGCAGAAACAACACCTGTAATTTTTTTGTTTTACATATTCACCCAACACACTCCTCTTTCCCGCATCTCTGGCGCCATTTATATTGAGCGAGCCTACCCGAGTAGAGTCTCCATAAGAGTCTCCATAAGAAGTGGGATTTTCTCCCAGCAAAGAAAGAGACCAATAGCAAAGCACAAAAAGCCCCAGTGCCAGAAAGAAACTATACATCTAAACATTGTCTGAAGGTAGACCCTTACGCACTGTTGTGACCCACTTCCTCAACCTAAACTGTTTCCTGGGTGAGAGGACACCATGCCCCTCATTTTTCATAGCATGTTGTACTGATCTTACAAACTTTCTCGGATCAGAAAAAAAAGCCTCAAGATTAACTTTTTTCCCCTTGGTCTCATTCAGGAACCTTGTCAGTTCCCTCAATGTGTACTTTGACCCCTCTGCTTGACTGGCTGTCAGCTCACTTTCCTCCTCATCTCCATCTCCCATCCTGACCCCCTGTCCTTCCTCTCTGGTCAGGGCCTCCCCCCAGCACCAGGCAAAAGTTCCATGGTGCCTTTGACCACACCAGCCTCTCCCCTCCCACCTCCTTTCTTCTCCACCTTTTTCCTTTTCCACATGACACCCTCCTCCTCCCCCCCATACTCTCCTTATCCACTAGCATAACCTGACTAGACCCAGCCTCATCTACACCACCTTCCATAGCATGACGAAGCCCAGCCTCCGCTACACCACCATCCATAGCATGACTAGACCCATCCTCAGCTACACCACCATCCAAAGCATGACTAGACAGCCTCAGCTACCCCACCATCTCTAGACTGACTAGGCCCAAACTCATCTACACCACCATCTCTGGCATGACTAGGCCCAGCCTCATCTACACCACCATCCCTGGCATGACTAGGCCCAGAGGCCTCTGCTGTCTGCATCTCATTGCCTCCTGCACATTGACCTCGATTTCCCCCACTGGCGCTTGTGCCCTCACCTTGTCTACGGCCTTTATGTGGGCACGCAAAGCTCTCTTGCACATTTAGCTGTTGCTCATTGTTGTTCAGAAACACAACGCGCTAAACGGAAATCTGCCTGAAAACCTGCCGACAGTACACAAAAACCGAAACAACTCAGCTCTTTCCTGATTTGAACATCCATAATAAACGGAGGCAAATTTGCAACTACCACACTTGTCGAAAGAGTAGAAAGAGGCGATATTGGCACCAACACACCTCTTACAAATATTTCACTAGCAATTAGCCTACCAACCAAATTTGCTCTTTTCATGAACACAACTACAGCTTTGTTCATTCTGGAAACGGAATGTATAAATTCAGCTCCTACCTGTTAATCGACTGCAAGCAGAACCTCCTCCACTTTAACTCCATTCTCAGGAACACACCTGAATCCATGCTGTATCGACAGCGTCTCCTCCGTGCTAGGCTGAGAAGCCCTAACATTGAAAAGACCTGTGGATACCGCTAAAACAAATAGTGCATTAACCCTCCACCATAGAAAATAAAAATTGAAAGAAAAGACCAAGAACAGAATCAAGAAAATTAGTTCGGACAGAGCCCCAAACACTCAAACTCCAAAAAACTCTCAGCTAGCACTGAGAGCAAGAGAGAGAGAGAGAGAGCGAGAGAGAGCGAGAGAGAGAGAGAGAGAGAGCGAGAGAGAGAGAGAGAGAGCGAGAGAGAGAGAGAGAGAGAGAGAGAGAGAGAGAGAGAGAGAGAGAGAGAGAGAGAGAGAGAGAGAGCGAGAGCGAGTATTTGTAGTGGATAATTTCATGTGTAGCTTTTGTTTGCCTCTGTTGTTGATTGATTAATTGACTCATTACTTTGCCAGTGAATGTGTACAGTAGATAGATTGTTGCCGGGTTATGAGCTGAGCTTAATAACAGCACCAGCACTTGCTTGCTTTCTAACTTTTTCTGAATAGCACATTTGCCTCAGTTATTCTTTTTTGTCTGTTATGGTATAATGACAAAACGGATCTAAATTTTCCCCTGTCCCAGTACCAAAGCTCTGAAGTTTTGTGAGTTATTAATTTCTCAATTTTATTTTCAGATATCTTTACTTTGTGGCCTTTCTTTGATCAAATTAGCTTTTGGTTCCACTTTTTACAAAGTAGGTCATACTGTAGAAAGCATTGTGTGTTTGAGTGAATGTGTGTGTGTTAATTTGTGCTCCCACAACACACACACACCCAGACTCCAAAAAACTAGACCACACACAGACACAGACCACACACAGACACAGACACACACACACACACACACACACACACACACACACACACACACACACACACACACACACACACACACACACACACACACACACACACACACACACACACACACACACACACACACACACACACACACACACATACACACAGACACAAACTACTAGTTAGCTCTATTAGTCTCCTGTTGTGGATACTTACGGTGTTTATTGGAATGTAATGTAACAAATGTACTCTTTCTTACCGAGTGGATCACAGAGAGATGAAAGGGTCTCAACATGCGTCTGAACAGACACACACACATACGCTCACGCACACCCCCTGCTATAATGTGGATAAAGAGTTACTTGTCTAACAGAACACAGAGGGTGTTCTTTAATAGAAAGAAGACTATCAAATATTTTTTATTTTTTTATTTTACCTGAGTCAGTTAAAAACAAATTATTATTTTCAATGACGGAACAGTGGGTTAACTGCCTTGTTCAGGGGCAGAACGACAGATTTTTACCTTGTCAGCTCGGTGATTCAATCTTGCAACCTTTTGGTTACAAGTCCAACGCTCTAACCACTAGGCTACCTGTCAGTTAGAATCAGGAGTTCCCCAGGTTAGCTGTTTAGGCCCCTTGCTTTTTTCAATTTTTACTAACGACATGCCACTGACTTTGAGTAAAGCCAGAGTTTCTATGTATGCGGATGACTCAACACTATACACGTCAGCTACTACAATGACTGAAATGACTGCAACACTCAACAAAGAGCTGCAGTTAGTTTCAGAGTGGGTGGCAAGGAAAATGTTAGCCCTAAATATTTCTAAAACTAAAAACATTAGTATTTGCAACAAAACACTCACTAAACCCTAAATCTCAACTAAATCTTGTAATAAATCATGAATAAATTCATCAAGTTGAGATGACTAAACTGCTTGGAGTAACACTAGATTGTAAACTGTCATGGTCAAAACAGATTGATGCAGTAGTAGCTAAGATGGGGAGAAGTTTGTCTATGATAAAGGGATGCTCTGCCTTCTTAACAAAACTATCAACAAGGCAGGTCCTACAGGCCCTAGTTTTGTCACACCTTGACTACTGTTCAGTCGTGTGGTCAGGTGCCACAAAAAAGAAAATTGCAATTGGCTCAGAACAGAGCAGCACGGCTGGCCCTTGGATGTACACAGAGAACTAATATTAATAATATGCATGTCAATCCTGGCTGAAAGTGGAGAAGAGATTGACTTCATCACTACTTTTATTTATGAGAGGTATTGACATGTTGAATGCACCGAGCTGTCTGTCTAAATTACTGGCACACAGCATGCATACCCCACAAGACATGCCACAAGAGATCTCTTCACAGACCCCAAGTCCAGAACAGACTATGGGAGGCACACAGTACTACATAGAGCCATGACTACATAGAACTCTATTCCACATCAAGTAACTGACACAAGCAGTAAAACTAGATTTAAAATTGTATGAACTGCCTTAATTCTGCTGGACGCCAGGAAGAGTAGCTGCTTTGGCAGCAGCTAATGTGGATCCATAATAAATACAAATACACAAGGGGAATTCAACTCTGCAGCATCGAGGCAAGGGTTGTGTGCGTATTTGTCCTGGTGTCTCTCTCTCCCATCCTCTTGGTCTTTGAGTGCAGATACAGCATGTGGGTCGTTCAACCTATTCGGTGCCTTTTAACTGCAACTTATGGCTGCAGGGGCAGTATTGAGTAGCTTGGATGAAAGGTGCCCAGAGGTGCCCAGACTAAACTGCCTGCTCCTCAGTCCCAGTTGCTAATATATGCATATTATTATTAGTATTGGATAGAAAGCACTCTGAATTTTCTAAAACTGTTTGAATGATGTCTGTGAGTATAACAGAACTCATATTGTAGGCAAAAACCTGAGAATAAATCCAAACAGGAAGTGGGAAATCTGAGGTTGGTGGATTTTCAACTCATCTCCTATAAAAAACACAGTGGGATATGGGTCAGTTTGCACTTCCTACGGATTCCACTAGATGTCAACAGTCTGTAGAACCTTGTCTGATGCTTCTACTGAGCATGAGCTGACCATGCGCGTTCACATGAGAGGGAGCTCTGTTCCATCGCACTTCTGAAGACAATGGTATTCTCCGGTTGGAACTTTATTGAAGATTTATGTTAAAAACATCCTAAAGATTGATTCAATACATCGTTTGACATGTTTCTACTGACTGTTACGGAACTTTTTGACATTTCGCCTGCTTTTAGTGAATGCACTTCCTGACTTTGGATTTGTTTACCAAACACGCTAACAAAAATAGATATTTGGACATAAATGATAGACATTATCGAACAAAACAAACATTTCTTGTGGAAGTGGGAGTCCTGGGAGTGCATTCCGACAAAGATCAGCAAAGGTAAGTGAAGATTTATAATGCTATTTATAACTTTAGTTGACTCCACAATTTGGCGGGTAACTGTATGGCTTCCTTTTGTGGCTGAACGCTGTTCTCAGATTATTGAATATTGTGCTTTTGCCGTGAATCCTTTTTGAAATCTGACACAGCGGTTGCATTAAGAACAAGTGTATCTTTAAATCTATGTAAAACATGTATCTTTCATCAAAGTTTATGATGAGTATATCTGTTATTTGATGTGGCTCTGCAATTTCTCCGGATATTTTGGAGGCATTTCTGAACATGGCGCCAATGTAAACTGAGGTTTTTGGATATAAATATGAACTTTATCGAACAAAACATATATGTATTGTGTAAAATGAAGTCCTATGAGTGTCATCTGATGAAGATCATCAAAGGTTAGTGATTCATTTTATCTCTATTTCTGCTTTTTGTGACTCCTGTCTTTGGCTGAAAAAATGGCTGTGTTTTTCTGGGATTTTGCAGTCATCTAACATAATCGTTTGTGGTGCTTTCGCTGTAAAGCCTTTTTGAAATCAGACACTGTGGTGGGATTAACAAGAAGTGCATCTTTAAAATGGTGTGAAATACTGGTATGCTTGAGGAATTTTAATTATGAGATTTCTGTTGTTTGAATTTGGCGCCCTGCACTTTCACTGGCTGTTGTCATATCGATCCCGTTAACGGGATTGCAGCCATAAGATGTGCGACTTTGTGAAAAACATTTTTTGATTCCCAACAATTTCTCACAGTCTCACTGCAGAATTAGAGGTTCATTCAAACAAAGTGTTTTTGTTGTTGCTGCTGCTCTGTATTGTTCCATTTCTCCAAATATTGAAGTTAAGGATTACGTTTAGGCACTTTATCTGAATGGTTAACGTAAGGGTTAAGGTTTGGGATAGTGCTAAAACAAAACATTTAAAACCAGCGTCCACACCTGGGATCGAAAACTCAACCTTCTAATCCAGGGTCATGGGATTGTTCCTATCCACCACCCCATTCACAATGCCCTAGCAAAACCCACACCTAATAGCAATCACTGTTGCCCCTAGTGGGCAGTTTTGAAGGCATTTCCTGACATCCTCAGGACCTGGATAGACGTCCAATCTCGACTTCAATCTTTAACGAACTCCGTGTCGATTTCACATAATTTTAACATGATCAAATCAAATGTTATTTGTCACATGCGCTGAATACAACAGGTTTAGACAGTGAAATGCTAACCCTTAACCAACAATGCAGTTTTAAGAAAATAAAAAAAGATAAGATAAGATAAGAATAACAAATAATTAAAGAGCAGCAGTAAATAACAATAGTGGGGCTATATACAGGGGGTACCGGTAAAGAGTCAATGTGCAGGGGCACCGGTGTCGAGGTAATTGTGGTAATATGTTTATGTAGGTAGAGTTATTAAAGTGACTATGCATAGATAATAACAGAGAGTAGCAGCAGCGTAGAAGGCGCGGGGAGGAGGGGGGGGGGGGGGGGGGGGGTCTGGGTAGCCATTTGACTAGCTGTTCAGGAGTCTTATGGCTTGGGGGTAGAAGCTGTTTAGCAGCCTCTTGGACCTAGACTTGCGCTCTGGTACCTCTGGCCATGCGGTAGCAGAGAGAACAGTCTATGACTAGGGTGGCTGGAGCCTTTGACAATTTTTAGGGTCTTCCTCTGACACCACCTGGCATAGAGGTCCTGGATGGCAGGAAGCTTGGCCCCAGTGATGTACTGGGCTGTACGCACTACCCTCATTATAACATAAAGAGCACATGTTCCACTTAACAAAAAAAAAGAATTCTCATATCAAGAGGTTAGAAAAAAATATTATAAGTGCCTATTAAGCGCCAAATAAAGTAACAGGGTTGACCAAAACAGAGTTGACTGAAACAGGGTTGACGATTTAATCTTAAATCAGCCATGAATCCCCTTGTGACATGGGGTATGGAAGCTTGTTGTGTGCAACAGGGAGGGGTAAGCTTCCCCAAAAAATGCAAGCTTCCCCCCAAAATATGCAATTGTTAAAAAACGTCTAGCCTTTGGGTAACAGGGTTGATATGTTATGCTCAACCCACTTCAGTTTTCCACCACAAAACACCAGAAAATTGCCAAAAAGACTAGAACCAGTTCACCTGCTATTACACTACGTTTTGACTATTAGAAGTTCTGTTACATCAACTGACCTCTAGTTTTAATGTGGTTTAAACTTTTTATATATTTAAAATAAAAATATATAAAAAGGAATAGTTTAAACCACATTAAAACTAGAGGTCAGTTGATGTAACAGGTTTAACCTTAAAATGAGGGGCAGGTGTTTTCTGTTGTTGTTCAAATGAATCACTAATTGCAAGAAATAAACAATAATCTTTGTCAAAGCAACAAAAAATAACTAGTGCTTTATTATGATGGTGAAATCTTGGACAAATTTTGAGGTTAATTGGGTTCTAATCTTCCTAGAGGTCAAAATGCTGGTTTTATTCATATTAAATGTTTTGTTGAATTCTCCATGTGGTCCATATTAAAAGGGCATTTAATTGAATATAACAGGCTTTTAAAATTCAATATTGGTGCGCAATTTCTACTTCCACTCATTTCGTGGAACGACCCATGTGTTGCAACAGCTCCCCGCTGATCAATTACATTTCTGTCCTCTCTCCTCCTTATCTTGTTGAACTTCCAGGCCTCCCTCCTCCTTCCCTCTCTTATCTCTACCCTTATTCCTCTTATTCCCTCATCTCCCTCCCTACCTCTATCTCTGATGACCTCTCTCTACATCTCTCCTTCTTTCTGTGCTTGTTTAATCCTCAATAAGGAAAAGCAGACTGTACAGCAGTATACAGGGTCTTTGTGGCGTGAGCAATGTTGGAGCTGTGTGTGTTGGTGTTGTTTGTTTGTGTGTGTGTGTATGTGTGTGTGTGTGTGTGAGTGTGTTGTTTGTGTGTATCAGTGTGCGTTTCCTCTGTGTTGTGTTCAGGCTGGCTGATCGTCCTCAGGCACAGTATCATATAATGACTGTTACACCATGTCATACCTGCTCTATTCGCCACCACCACCGCTAAGCTGCTCACAGTGATAACACCATGTTCACAGCCAGTGCATGTGTGTATGGATGTGTGTGAATATGTGTGTATGGGTTTGTTAGCGTTTTCCCTTATACAATTTCTACCATTATATAGCTTCCCTCTGAACAGCTTTGGATTATACACTGAGTATAACAAACATTAAGAACATCTTCCTAATATGGACTTGCACCCCCCTTTGCCCTCAGAACAGTCTAAATTTGCCGGAGCATGGACTCCACAAGGAGTCGAAAGCATTCCACAGGGATACTGGCCCATGTTGACTCCAAAGCTTCCCACAGTTGTGTCAGGTTGGCTGGATGTCTTTGGGAGGTGGAACATTCTTGATACACACAGGAAACTGTGGAGCGTAAAAAATGTATTCTATTTCAGAACAAAAGAATAGCATACTCTGAGTTGTCTTTATGTTAGGCATTGATATGGCTATGCCATTTGGCTGTGGGCTACACTAGTTAATTTAGCAGACAAGATTTGCTTAGAATTCCATGACATTCTTTTTTATTATTTTTTAGTATGAAGAATACAATTGAACAAAGCTGAATAAAATAGAAAGGATATTTTCTCTAAATGATTTCAAAGGAAGTGCGCTCATGCAGCTATTCTGTGTTGAGCAGTTAACAAAGAAACCTGTCCTATATGCTTAATTTATTAATGTAACTTTAGTTGTGATATAAAAGTTGGGCTATATGTTTTTATTTTAAATACATTATAAGGCTGCATGATGGGACTCTAATGGTGATTTGAAAAAAGTGACTAGCTGCATACACTTCATCAGTCTCTCATTCCCAATTTGACAAGCACTATAATATTCTCACCAGGCCTCGAATTTCCCGCCGGCATCCCCCTTGTGTGGCCATAATTCCCCGTTAAAAATCCATGCCTTTTGCAGCCAAAGTGGCCGTTGTGCCCTTGGGCTGAATATAACAGGCTAATTATTGTTCCCTTCTCCCTACTGCCATGCTCCGAAGCATCTCTCACTCACATGGCTCACAGGTCCTTCTCCCAGGCATTTCTGCTAAGAAGCAGGCTACACGTGAATGAAGACCGACACATTGGGGATGCAACTGCACACGTCCTTCTTATTAAATTCAGAGGCACATATTGAAGACGTTAGAACGTCCACATTTACTTTTCGTAAGCCAACATTAACAAACAGCAAAAACCCTAGCCTATGTCTATCTACTATCCCCCATAGCACAAAAGTTGACCTATTCTATTGGCCAACGTGAATACAACAATTTGCATCAACATTTTTTTTTAAAGCAATGAGGCTGATCTTTTAGCTTAAAATGATGATAAACTACTAGGCTATTTTATAACATTGTAAGCGCATCAATACGTACATCGCAGTAGTCGTGAATGTACCAAAACCCTGTTTTCTCACACAATTGCTTAGCCTATAGAAATGTTGCTCATGACGTGTTTGATTAGATTTTCGATTACATTTGCATTGATGTCAGAGTAATTAGAGGGACAATAGAGTGCTGAGTACCAGGCAGTTATTTTATTTTTTATTTCACCTTTATTTAACCAGGTAGGCCGTTTGAGAACACGTTCTCATTTACAACTGTGACCTGGCCAAGATAAAGCAAAGCAGTGAGACAAACGTACAGTCAATAACACAATAGAAAAGTCTATATACATGGGTGGCGCATTGGTCTAAGGTCGCAGCCGGCCGCGACCGGGAGGTCCATGTGGCGACGCACAATTGGCCTAGCGTCGTCCGGGTTAGGGAGGGTTTGGCCGGTAGGGATATCCTTGTCTCATTGCGCACTAGCGACTCCCGTGGCGGGCCGGGCGCAGTGCACGCTGACCAGGTTGCTAGGTGTACGTGTTTCCTCCGACACATTGGTGAGGCTGGCTTCCGGGTTGGATGTGAGCTGTGTTAAGAAGCAGTGCTGCTTGGTTGGGTTGTGTTTCGGAGGACGCATGGCTCTCGACCTTCGTCTCTCCCGAGCCCGTACGGGAGTTGTAGCAATGAGACAAGACAGTAACTACTAACAATTGGATACCATGAAATTGGGGAGAAAAAAGACAAGATTATATATATTTTTTTAAATTAAAGTCTATATACAGTGTGTGCAAATGAGGTAAGATTTGGGAAGTAAGGCAATAAATAGGCCGTAGTGGCGAAGTAATTACAATGTAGCAATTAAACACTGGAGTGATAGATGTTTAGAAGATGAATGTGCAAGTAGAGATACTGGGGTGCAAAGGAGCAAAAAATAAATAACAATATGGGGATGAGGTAGTTAGATGGGCAATTTACAGGTGGGCTATGTACAGGTGCAATGATCTGTAAGTCAGCAAGTTTGATAGGCCACTATTGACCATCAGCAGCATCAGACCTTGGAGAAGCCTAATTGCCGTGACAAAATGGTGAAGTGGAGTTTGACTGCCTTCATGACTCGTGACCGCCGTGGTGGCAGTAAAATGGTCACAGAAGAGCCCCATGCCTGCCACCTACTACCATACTCGGTTCAAAGGCACTTACATTTTGTGTTTTGCCCATGGCACACGTACACATACACGTACACATACACAATCCATGTCTCAATTGTCTCAAGGCTTAAAAATCCTTCTTTAACCTGTCTCCTCCCCTTCATCTACACTGATTGAAGTGGATTTAACAAGTGACATCAATAAGGGATCACAGCTTTCACCTGGATTCACCTGGTCAGGTCATGTCATTGAAAGAGCAGGTGTTCCTAATATTTTGTGTACTCAGTGTAAATAAGAATAAATATTTAACTTTAATAGCGCTTTCATTACAATCTCAAAGAACTTTATGCAACAACAACCACAAAAAATACTTGCACTTTATTTTATTTTTAAATAAGTAGTTAAGTAGGATGATCCTGGTAGTTCGTTCAGCAGTCAGCACCTGGTGGAAGGCCAGAGTAGAGGCAGAAACAGCACATACCTTTTGTTCGCGACATTTTCCAATCATAGTCGCACACCTCATGTAGCCTAGCCCATAGGCCTACAGGTGAAGGAGGAAGTTTACATACACTGAGGTTGGAGTCATTAAAACTCATTAAAACTTTTTTAACCACTCCACAAATATCTTCTTAACAAACTATAGTTTTGGCAAGTCGGTTAGGACATCTACTTTGTGCATGACACAAGTAGTTTTTACAACAATTGCTTACAGACAGATTATTTCACTTATCATTCACTATATCACAATTCCAGTGGGTCAGAAGTTTACATACACTATGTTGACTGTGCCTTTAAACCGCTTGTAAAATTCCAGAAAATGACATCATGGCTTTAAGAAGCTTCAATATAGGCTAATTGACATAATTTGATTCAATTGGAGGTGTACCTGTGGATGTATTTCAAGGACTACATTCAAACTCAGTGCCTCTTAGCTTGACATCATGGGAAAATCAAAAGAAATCAGCCAAGACCTCAGAAAAAAACATTGTAGACCTCCACAAGTCTGGTTCATCCTTGGGAGCAATTTCTAAACGCCTGAAGGTACCACGGTCATCTGTACAAACAATAGTACGCAAGTATAAACACCATGGGTCCACGCAGCCGTCATACCGCTCAGGAAGGAGACGCGTTCTGTCTCCTAGAGATGAACGTCATTTGGTGCGAAAAGTGCAAATCAATCCCAGAACAACAGCAAAGGACCTTGTAAAGATGCTGGAGGAAACAGGTACAAAATAATCTATATCCACAGTAAAACGAGTCCTATATCGACATAACCTGAAAGGCCACTCAGCAAGGAAGAACCCACTGCTCCAAAACCGCCATAAAAAAAGCCAGACTATGGTTTGCAACTGCACATGGGGACAAAGATCATACATTTTGGAGAAATGTCCTCTGGTCTGATGAAGCAAAAATGGAACTGTTTGGCCATAATGACCATCGTTATGTTTGGAGGAAAAAGGGGGAGGCTTGCAAGCCGAAGAACACCATCCCAACCGTGAAGCACGGGGGTGGCAGCATCATGTTGTGGGGGTGCTTTGCTGCAGGAGGGACTGGTGGACTTCACAAAATAGATGGCATCGTGAGGAAGGAAAAATATGTGGATATATTGAAGCAACATCTCAAGACATCAGTCAGGAAGTTAAAGCTTGGTCGCAAATGGGTCTTCTAAATGGACAAGGACCCCAAGCACACTTCTAAGCATACTTCCAAAGGCAAAATGGCTTAAGGACAACAAAGTCAAGGTATTGTAGCGGCCATCACAAAGCCCTGACCTCAATCCTATAGAAAATTAGTGGGCAGAACTGAAAAAGCATGTGCGAGCAAGGAGGCTTACAAACCTGACTCAGTTACACCAGCTCTGTCAGGAGGAATGGGCCAAAATTCACCCAACTTATTGTGGGAAGATTGTGGAAGGCTACCCGAAACGTTTGACCCAAGTGAACAATTTAAAGGCAATGCTACCAATTTCTAATTGAGTGTATGTAAACTTCTGACCCACTGGGAATGTGATGAAATAAATAAAAGCTGAAATAAATCATTCTCTCTACTATTATTCTGACATTTCACATTCTTAAAATAAAGTGGTGATCCTTACAGGGAATTTTTACTAGGATTAAATGTCAGGAATTGTGAAAAATTGAGCTTAAATGTATTTGGCTAAGGTGTATGTAAACTTCCGAATTCAACTGCATATGTTTTGATAAGGTTTGTATGACAACTAAAGTGGCCAAATAACTTAAACTTAAAATTCAGCACATTGATTCGCTTTATAAACGGTGTAGAGCCTAACTGTCATACATATGGTGCGCGTGAGTTTCAAATTTGAGGAAAATAATTTTCACCAGAACCTTTTATAATAAAGCATTATGTGCATAATCACATTTGCTGTCACATTCGAGAACAGTGTTTTCCCTCTAAATGATTGCATTTCACTGCGGTGAAACGGAGGGGGGGATCACATCCAGGGGGTTTCAGACTTGTCCAGAACCATAAAGTGTCTCTAAAAAATGCATTTTCCCATTCATTAATTCTAAATACTGCATTAAAATGATGTCATGATGTCCTGCAAAACAACAACAAAAAGTGAACAATGTTAAAATTGCTTGATTGCTAGTGCCTGAGTCTGTTTCTTAGACAGGATCAAAATGACAAGGGTTAGGTAAAAAAATGGCCTCTGTGCATGTAATGTTTTAACCCGGCATTGCCGTGGTTACACCGACTGGCCTATTGTGGTTTGTTTTCTATTTTTCGCTTCCCTGCACGTCCAATGATGCACTGCTCTTAGTCACGGCTATGACACTCAAACAATTCGGGCTGCTCGCCACAACAAGCTAAACTGACGAGGCATGGTTTTTCATGAGTGCGTTTCCTTCGCTGGAATTGCAAGCATTTTATTATATGGCCCAGGGGTCCAAAACACAGGGTTTGGGAGTAAACACACACACACAAACATATGCACACACAAACAGACATACGCACACAGACATACGCACACACACACACACACACACACACACACACACACACACACACACACACACACACACACACACACACACACACACACACACACACACACACACACACACACACACACACACACAGAAATTGTTTTTATTTTCCCTGCCTTCTCCCTGGGTATAACAGCACTATGGATTTGCAATATTTGAGTTGAAGTGTGTGATGCATGTGTGTGGTCTGATACCAAGATTCCTCACCCAGCCTGTATCCATTGTAGACTGAATACGGAGTATGTCACATAATAAATAAAAAGAATACAAGCGCTGGTGAATCTCTTGACACTTCTGATCCTGCTTCACATTAAAACCCTCTCAAGGAACATGGGGAGGGAGGGAGGGATTGAGAGAGGGACTCATCTTTGTGTGACTAACATGTCCTTGTCACACAGCAGGGTTTATTTCAACAGCTCCAAATCTTAGTCCTAAATGGCACCCTTTCTTACTAATCACCTCAAACAACCACAAACAACCACACACAGGTACCCCAAACAAGCACAAACAGGTACCCCAATCAAGCACAAACAGGTACCCCAATCAACCACAAACAGGTACCCCAATCAACCACAAACAGGTACCCCAAACAAGCACAAACAGGTACCTCAAACAAGCACAAACAGGTACCCCAATCAAGCACAAACAGGTACCCCAATCAACCACAAACAGGTACCCCAAACAAGCACAAACAGGTACCTCAAACAACCACAAACAGGTACCCCAAACAAGCACAAACAGGTACCTCAAATAACCACAAACAGATAACCCAAACAACCACAAACAGGTACTCAAATAACCACAAACAGGTACACCAAACAACCACAAATAGGTACCCCAAACAACCACAAACAGGTACCTCAAACAACCACAAACAGGTACCTCAAACAACCACAAATAGGTACCCCAAACAACCACAAACAGGTACCTCAAACAACCACAAACAGGTACCCCAAACAACCACAAACAGGTAACCCAAACAACCACAAATAAGCACAAACAGGTACCTCAAATAACCACAAACAGATACACCAAACAACCACAATCAGATACCTCAAACAACCACAAACAGGTACCCCAAACAACCACAAACAGGTAACCCAAACAACCACAATCAGATACCCCAAACAACCACAAATAGGTACTCAAATAACCACAAACAGGTACACCAAACAACCACAATCAGATACCTCAAACAACCACAAACAGGTACCCCAAACAACCACAAACAGGTAACCCAAACAACCACAATCAGATACCCCAAACAACCACAATCAGATAACCCAAACAACCACAAACAGGTACCCCAAACAACCACAAACAGGTAACCCAAACAACCACAAATAAGCACAAACAGGTACCTCAAATAACCACAAACAGATAACCCAAACAACCACAAACAGGTACTCAAATAACCACAAACAGGTACACCAAACAACCACAATCAGATACCTCAAACAACCACAAACAGGTACCCCAAACAACCACAAACAGGTACCCCAAACAACCACAATCAGATACCCCAAACAACCACAAATAGGTACCCCAAACAACCACAAATAGGTACCCCAAACAACCACAAACAGGTACCCCAAACAACCACAAACAGGTAACCCAAACAACCACAAATAAGCACAAACAGGTACCTCAAATAACCACAAACAGGTACACCAAACAAGCACAAACAGGTACCTCAAACAAGCACAAACCAGTACCCCAAACAAGCACAAACATGTACCCCAAACAACCACAAACAGGTACCCCAAACAAGCACAAACCAGTACCCCAAACAAGCACAAACCAGTACCCCAAACAAGCACAAACATGTACCCCAAACAACCACAAATAGGTACCCCAAACAACCACAAACAGGTACCCCAAACAACCACAAACAGGTAACCCAAACAACCACAAATAAGCACAAACAGGTACCCCAAACAACCACAAACAGGTACACCAAACAAGCACAAACAGGTACCTCAAACAAGCACAAACCAGTACCCCAAACAAGCACAAACATGTACCCCAAACAACCACAAACAGGTACCTCAAACAAGCACAAACCAGTACCCCAAACAAGCACAAACCAGTACCCCAAAAAAGCACAAACAGGTACCCAAACAACCACAAACAGGTACTCAAATAACCACAAACAGGTACCCCAAACAACCACAAACAGGTAACCCAAACAACCACAAATAAGCACAAACAGGTACCTCAAATAACCACAAACAGATAACCCAAACAACCACAAACAGGTACTCAAATAACCACAAACAGATAACCCAAACAACCACAAATAGGTACCCCAAACAACCACAAACAGGTACCCCAAACAACCACAAACAGGTACACCAAACAACCACAATCAGATACCTCAAACAACCACAAACAGGTACTCAAATAACCACAAACAGGTAACCCAAACAACCACAATCAGATACCCCAAACAACCACAATCAGATACCCCAAACAACCACAAATAGGTACCTCAAACAACCACAATCAGGTACCTCAAACAACCACAAACAGGTACCCCAAACAACCACAAACAGGTACCCCAAACAACCACAAACAGGTACCCCAAACAACCACAAACAGGTACCCCAAACAACCACAAACAGGTACTCCAAATAACCACAAACAGGTACTCAAATAACCACAAACAGGTACCCCAAATAACCACAAACAGGTACCCCAAACAAGCACAAACAGGTACTCCAAATAACCACAAACAGGTACCCCAAAGTACTCAGGGTTGTTTGGGGTGATTAGTAGAACCCTCAGACGTAATTTATTATATCCAACTGGCCCTCGGGGGTTACAGCTACAGTTATACAGCTGTTGAAAAGATTCCTCCATTCTTTCTCTCTCTCTCTCTCTCTCTCTCTCTCTCTCTCTCTCTCTCCATCCATCCATCTCCTCTTTCTCTTAGGCTACAGAATCACTCCAAGACTATTCACAGATCTATTTATAACCCTCTCTCGTCTTCTAGTCTTTTCTATAGGAGAGCTTGTTTTAAATAGTGAAAAGAAAAGGAGAAAAAAAAAGTGATTGGGTAGCAAAAACATGACAGTATACCCTGAGAGGGATGGAGGGATGGGAGAGGAGAGGAGAAGCAGTGGGCGTCACGATGGCCCCAGGCAGGCAGAATGCAGCAGAGGAGGAGAAGAGTAGAGGAGTAGAGGAGGAGGAGAGTGATGAATGCAGTACATGCCCAGACTTTAATATGGTTCGACGTAGACCACGGTTATCTAACACCCCCTAGTCTAGCCTAGTTTAAGTCTAGCCTAGTTTCCCATACCAGTCTCGCCAAGCGTAGCAAGTGCAAATCCAACACAGTCGAACAAAACTTGGCCGCACAATCAAACAGTGACAAATGCCCACACAGCACAGCAGCACACAGTTCAGTCAACTCTTTACACTGTCCACTGCCTTGACGTAGGCCTACACAGAGCTGTGTCCTGTCAACACTGTCATTCATTCATGAGTTTGTGTTTATATCCCATGTGTACATGTGTGTAGATGCCCACAGTTAGCTGTCACTGCCTATAACAGTACTCTATGCTAACCTCACTCAATGGAGTTTTCCAGAGGGGACCTTATATTGACAGAGGTCGCCCGATATCAACAGTAATATCCTATGTGGCCAGGATCCCAGTGTAGGTCAATGACAGGGAATTCTGTAAGTCACGACTGGTTGAACGCTCATGTGTTGTGTGTGAACATGTTGTGTTTCGGGTCACATTTGATAATTGAACTTGCTATTATGTGCGCAGTGAAAAAAAGGACATAGCACATGGCATGCAAACAGCTGCCAAAACAACTCACATTAGATGACTCCATGCTGTCATGATAATAATAAATCATTATTTGGTGGGCGATTATACTACGTACACTTCGCTGACCCTCAACACTGGGGCCCAACAAAACGTTGATCGTGGACTTCAGGAAATAGCAGAGGGAGCACCCCTCTACCCACATAGAAGGGACAGCAGTGGAGAAGATGGAAAGTTTTAAGTTCCTCGGCGTACACATCACAGACAAACTGAAATGGTTCACCCACACAGACAGCGTGGTGAAGAAGGCGCAACAGCGGCTCTTAAACCTCAGGAGGCTGAAGAAATTTGGCTTGTCACCTAAAACCCTGACAAACGTTTACAGATGCACAAATGAGAGTATCAAGTCGGGCTGTATCACCGCCTGGTACAGCAGCTGCACCTCCCTCAACCGCAATACTCTACAGGGGGTGGGGCGGTCTGCACAACGCATCACCGGGGGCAAACTACCTGCCCTCCAGGACACCTACAGCACCCGATGTCACAGGAAGGCCAAAAAGATCATCAAGGACAACCCACCAGCCGAGCCACTGCCTGTTCACCCCACTACCATCCAGAAGGTGAGGTCAGTACAGGTGCATCAAAGCTGGGACCAAGAGACTGAAAAACAGCTTCTATCTCAAGGCCATCAGACTGCTAAACATCAGTTACTAACTCAGAGAGGCTGCTGCCTACATAGAGACTCACGAGTAACTTTAAACAATGCCACTTTAATAATGTTTACATATCTTACATTACTCATCTCATATGTATATACTGTATCTTATACCATCTATTGCATCTTGCCTATGCCGCTCGGCCACCGCTCATCCATATATTTATACAGTTGAAGTCGGAAGTTTACATACACCTTAGCCAAATACATTTAAACTCAGTTTTTCACAATTCCTGACATTTAATCCTAGTAAAAAAATCCCTGTTTTAGGTCAGTTAGGATCACCACTTTATTTTAAGACTGTGAAATGTCAGAATATTTTGGCTAAGATAATTGACCCAGTGGGTCAGAAGTTTACATACACTCAATTAGAAATTGGTAGCATTGACTTTAAATTGTTTAACTTGGGTCAAACGTTTCGGGTAGCCTTCCACAAGCTTCCCACAATTAGTTGGGTGAATTTTGGCCCATTCCTCCTGACAGAGCTGGTGTAACTGAGTCAGGTTTGTAGGCCTCCTTGCTCACACACGCTTTATAAGTTCTGCAAACACATTTTCTATAGGATTGAGGTTGGGGCTTTGTGATGGCCACTCCAATACCTTGACTTTGTTGTCCTTAAGCCATTTTGCCTTTGGAAGTATGCTTGGGGTCATTGTCCATTTGGAAGACCCATTTGCGACCAAGCTTTAACTTCCTGACTGATGTCTTGAGATGTTGCTTCAATATATCCACATAATTTTCCTTCCTCGTGATGCCATCTATTTTGTGAAATACACCAGTCCCTCCCTGCAACAAAGCACCCACACTACATGATGCTGCCACCCCCGTGCTTCATGGTTGGGATGGTGTTCTTCGGTTTGCAAGCCTCCCCCTTTTTCCTCCAAACATAACGATGGTCATTATGGTCAAACAGTTTCATTTTTGCTTCATCAGACCAGAGGACATTTCTCCAAAAAGTATGATCTTTGTCCCCATGTGTAGTTGCAAACCATAGTCTGGCTTTTTTTATGGCGGTTTTGGAGCAGTGGCTTCTTCCTTGCTGAGTGGCCTTTCAGGTTATGTCGATATAGGACTCGTTTTACTGTGGATATAGATTATTTTGTACCTGTTTCCTCCAGCATCTTTACAAGGTCCATTGCTGTTGTTCTGGGTTTGATTTGCACTTTTCGCACCAAAGTACGTTCATCTCTAGGAGACAGAACACGTCTCCTTCCTGAGCGGTATGACGGATGAGTGGTCCCATGGTGTTTATACTTGCGTACTATTGTTTGTACAGATGGACGTGGTACCTTCAGGCATTTTGGAAATTGCTCCCAAGGATGAAGCAGACTTTTGGAGCTCTACAAAACATTTTTGTTTTTGATTTTCCCATGATGTCAAGCAAAGAGGCACTGAGTTTGAAGGTAGGCCTTGAAATACATCCACAGGTACACCTGCAATTGACTAAAATAATGTAATTTAGCCTATCAGAAGCTTCTTAAAGCCATGACATAATTTTATGGAATTTTCCAAGCTGTTTAAAGGCACAGTCAACTTAGTGTATGTAAACTTCTGACCAACTGGAATTGTGATACAGTGAATGATAAGTGAAATAATCTGTCTGTAAGCAATTGTTGTACAAATTACTTGTGTCATGCACAAAGTAGATGTCCTAACCGACTTGCCAAACTGTAGTTCGTTTACAAGACATTTGTGGAGTGGTTGAAAAACGAGTTTTAATGACTCCAACCTAAGTGATTCTAAACTTCCGACTTCAACTGTGTGTACATATTCTTATTCCATCCCTTTAGATTTGTGTGTATTAGGTAGTTGTTGGGCAATTGTTAGATTACTTGTTAGATATTACTGCACTGTCGGAACTAGAATCACAAGCATTTCGCTACACTCGCATTGGCATCTGCTAACGATGTGTATGTGACCAATAAAATATGACTTAATTTGTATTATACACGTGTGAAATTGAAATATGTTTTCCGCAAATCCAAACTACCCCCGAGACACCCTCGGAGAGTGGGGTCATGGCCTGGGTCAGCCATTATCAACAGCAACCCTGGATCAATTACAGTTAAGTGCCTTCGTCAAAGGTATATCGACAGAATTTTCACATTGCTGGCTCTGGGATTCGAACTTGAAACGTATCGGTTACTGTCCCAAAAATCTGATCGCTAGGCTATTTGCCACCTATGCCATGAAGCAGTATGCATTCTGGACATTGATAAAGCTCCAACATAAAAAATGTATGATACTAGACAGTTATTGTAAGCTGATTATTAAGGACTACAGATGACATCATACTTGGGTGTACCAACCCCTAAAGATATAGCACTCAATAATCCTTAACAGAGATGGCTATTGGTGAGGAGATCAGGATGGGGTGCAAACAAAACGAAGCACACACACACACACACACACACACACACACACACACACACACACACACACACACACACACACACACACACACACACACACACACACACACACACACACACACACACACCACAAAGGCCTATAAATGTGCTTCATCTCACCCGTAGGGGGCTGATACTGTTTGTTATCGTGTGTCATTGACATTGGAACCCAGGAGAGCAGGCGTTTAAAGGAAATCAATATAGGTTATCAATAATGTATTACATTAGTTTAGAATTACGTCAATCAAGCCTTATCATACTGGTTCTGCATATTTTTCTGCTTATTCAAAGAGAACAATGTTTTTTTTACATCTGTCTCTCAGTTTTCAAATCAGCAGTCTCTCTCTGTAGAAAAAAAAGTATTACATTGAAAATAAAAGATAGACCAAGAGATAGCGAGAGACAGGAAGTGAGGAACAGAGAGTGGCGAAGAGGAAGAAAGAGAGAGGGGCAGATAGAAAGAGAGAAATATCAAATCAAATCAAATGCATTTATTTAGCCCTTCTTACATCACCTGATATCTCAAAGTGCTGTAAAGAAACCCAGCCTAAAACCCCAAACAGCAAGCAATGCAGGTGTAGAAGCACGGTGGCTAGGAAAAACTCTCTAGAAAGGCCAAAACTTAGGAAGAAACCTAGAGAGGAACCAGGCTATGAGGGGTGGCCAGTCTTCTTCTGGCTGTGCCGGGTGGAGATTATAACAGAACATGGCCAAGATGTTCAAATGTTCATAAATGACCAGCATGGTCAAATAATAATAATCACAGTAGTTGTCGAGGGTGCAACAAGTCAGCATCTCAGGAGTAAATGTCAGTTTGCTTTTCATAGCCGATCATTGAGAGTATCTCTACCGCTCCTGCTGTCTCTAGAGAGTTGAAAACAGCAAGTCTGGGACAGGTAGCACGTCCGGTGAACAGGTCAGGGTTCCATAGCCGCAGGCAGAACAGTTGAAACTGGAGCAGCAGCACGGCCCGGTGGACTGGGGACAGCAAGGAGTCATCATGCCGGGTAGTCCTGAGGCATGGTCCTAGGGCTCAGGTCCTCCGAGAGAGAGAGAGAAAGAAAGAGAGAAAGAGAGAATTAGAGAGAGCATGCTTAAATTCACACAGGACACCGGATAAGACAGGAGAAGTCCTCAGATATAACAGACTGACCCTAGCCCCCCGACACATAAACTACTGCAGCATAAATACTGGAGGCTGAGACAGGAGGGGTCAGGAAACACTGTGGCCCCATCCGATGATACCCCCGGACAGGGCCAAACAGGCAGGATATAACCCCACCCACTTTGCCAAAGCACAGCCCCCACACCACAAGAGGGATACCTTCAACCACCAACTTACCATCCTGAGACAAGGCCGAGTATAGCCCACAAATATCTCCGCCACGGCACAACCCAAGGGGGGGCGCCAACCCAGACAGGAAGATCACGTCAGTGACTCAACCCACTCAAGTGACGCACCCCTCCTAATAGAAATAGACAAGGAGAAATAGACAAGGAGAGAGATACAGAGGGGGAGAGAGAGAAAGAGCGAGAAAGAGAGAGAGAGGCACAGACAGCATGAGACTCTCAGATCTCTCTTATAATGAACAGTTTGTCCAGAAATTAATGTGTTTCAAGGCCGTGATCAGAACAGCAGCAGGGCTCAACAGTGGGTGGTGGACCGAATTAACTCGCTGTGTGTTTCTATCTGCAGTGTGTGTAGTGTGTGTGTGTGTGTGTGTGTGTGTGTGTGTGTGTGTGTGTGTGTGTGTGTGTGTGTGTGTGTGTGTGTGTGTGTGTGTGTGTGTGTGTGTGTGTGTGTGTGTGTGTGTGTGTGTGTATCGAGTGCAGTCCTTAGCACATTATTCGTGTGTGTCTGACTGTATGTGTTTTTGTGTGAATATACTGTATAATATACAAACCATGCTTTTTCCATGACATAGACTGACCAGGTGAACCGAGGTGAAAACTATTATCCCTTACTGATGTCACTTGTTACATCCACTTCAATCAGTGTAGATGAAGAATGGTCCAAGGGCCAGCATCCCGGTGGAACGCTTTCGACAACTTGTAGAATCCATACCCCAACGAATTGAGGCTGTTCTGAGGGCAACTGAAAATCAGGAAGGTGTCCCTAATGTTTGGTATACTCAGTGTGTGTGTGTGCGTGGGTTTGTGCGTGTGTGTGTGTGCTTACAAATATGTGTGTGAGACCCCCTCTGAGTACCAGCTTAATTCCTTATAAGTTAATCCAATTAAACAGAACACAAGTGTGTAGGGAGCGCTGCCTGGCCTGTCGGCACGGCAACCTGCATTCTAATCACGTAATGTACCAGCTGGCAGATCGCCCGGGGTGGAAAGGGGGTTACATCGATCACTGCCTCTCTTTTATTCCGGAGATATTCACAAATTTGTCTCAAATGCTCCTCCACCAATATGATGGCACAATAATAAACAGACACGGAGACGCACCTCTTTTTATACCGTGGAGGAGGCCGTACGCTGAGATTTAGTAGAATTCCATACGTGAGAGTTCCCAGGTCGTCCGTACTAAGACGCTGCAGGCTGCTACTGCAGACTGACACACTGGGAGGGCTCATATGGACCATATTATTATGCATACAGTACTATGCAAATCTGTATCCTATACAGCTACACTGGAGGGAAAGTCGATACAGTCTCCCTGTTCACCTCCAGAGGTTTCAGAGTAATCTGAAAGTGTGTTTATGTGTGTGTATTTTTTGAGGATTCTGCAATGACTTGACATAACATGAGTATTTGAGTTCTCTCTTTCTCTCTCTCTCTCTCTCTCTCTCTCTCTCTCTCTCTCTCTCTCTCTCTCTCTCTCTCTCTCTGTCTGTTCTGCTTCCCTCCTGTCTTTCTAACTATACTTTTTGCCAGGTTGGGTTGTCCGACTGTCTTTCAGGTTCCTCCATTCTAATCGTTGTCTCTGTAGAACCTGGCTAAGTGTATTTAACGGCCTGTCCAACATGCACACAAAAACACGTGCAAAAACACAACATTGTATTGCTAATGTCTAACAACTGTTTCACTAAGATGAGAGAAGAAACATGAAAAATCCAGTACTGTAGGTGTAGATCATGAACAAAGGAAAAGTTTGGGGCAACTGTGACTTCCACCACAAAGGGAATGTTTGAGTTGGGCTTGTCGGCTTGTCAGAGAACAAGGAGAGGTAATAGCAGCCTGGCTCTAACTCAAAACGTCTAGTCATCCCCTAATCACTGCTAATCACCATAATCTCCTCCATTCAACTGGTTCACACAAACCTTGGAGGTGATTACTACCTTAAACACACATCTATTTATCTAGCGTCTATTGGAGAGACAGGGTGTTCTGTCCATCACAGATACCTCTACTTTCTTAAATCCCTCTCTCGCCTCCCTCGCTCTCATCTCTCTCCGCTCTCTAAAATTATCTCAAATGCAATCGATGTCCCATTTCCCTTCTGAAATTGAAAGAGTATGACATTTTAAAGACGAGGAGAGCTCCCTTTTCCCCAAACACGGAGGCTACCTTCAAACAATTCCGCTGCGACTGGCACCTGTGTGCCCACAGCAGGCAGGTAGAATAGGGCGAACCCTCCTCTCTGGCTAGAGCTAGCTTGGGGAGCCGGACGGCTGGGATGACAGAGGGGGAATGGTGAGTCAGGTAAGCCCAGGCCAAGGACAGACCTAGGACATTATGTCTGTCTGTCTCTATGGAACAGCTGCTCCAGTGGACTAGCATCCCCCACAGTAGAGTCCTCCTCACCCACGCACTGCCGGAGTAGTTCCCTTTCTGTCTCTGTCCTTATATCCCCTCTCTCTCTTTTATCTCTGCCTCCCTTTCCCTTACTCTCATCTTCCTTCTGCCCAACTTTCTCTCCCTCCCTCTATCCAATCTCCATCCATGCATTTCTCTCTCCCTCTATCCACCTTTGTTTTCGGTCCTCTCTCACCCTATTCAAACTTCAATATGTTTACTCCATCCCTCCCTAATTCCATTCTGCTATGTATGCCCTGCTGCATCCCATCATTCCAGGGCAAGTTTTGAAAGGTTAAGGGGAAGTTGAAACATAACAAAATACAACCTTTTTAAGGGAATATTTAATTCCTCCAAGGATTTCCTTTTAGGATACACAGGATGGATCAATCAAATTTTATTTGTCACATACACATGGTTAGCAGATGTTAATGCAAGCGTAGCAAAATGCTTGTGCTTCTAGTTCCGACAGTGCAGCAATATCTAACAAGTAATCTAACAATTTCCCAACAACTACCTAATACACACACATCTAAAGGGATGATTGAGAATATGTACATGTACGTATATGGATGAACGATGGCTGAGCAGCACAGGCAAGGTGCAATATATATATAAAATACAGTATATACGTTTGATATGAGTAATGTAAGATGTGTAAACATTATTAAAGTGGCATTATTTAGAGTGCATTGTACAAAGTGACTACTGATCCATGTATTAAAATGGCCAGTTATTGGGTCTCAATGTAGGCAGCAGCCTCTCTGAGTTAGTAATTGCTGTTTAGCAGTCTGATGGCCTTGAGATAGAAGCTGTTTTTCAGTTTCTCGGTCCCAGTGTAACGGTCGTTGTTGGAAGGATGGTCGGACCAAGATGCAGCGTGGGGTAGGTTAATCATTTTTTATTTATGATAACCGGCACAAAACAAGAAAGAGTAACAAACGAAACGTACAGCTTTGTAGGGCTGAAAAGCAACAATACAAAATCAAGATCCCACACACAACAGGTGGGAAAAGGCTGCCTAAATATGATCCCCAATCAGAGACAATCAGAGAAACGATAGACAGCTGCCTCTGATTGGGAACCATACCAGGCCAACATAGAAAATAAAAAACTAGACTACCCACCCTAGTCACACACTGACCTAACCAAAATAGAGAAATAAAAGGTTCTCTCAAGTCAGGGCGTGACACCCAGCTTTGATGCACCTGTACTGACCTCGCCTTCTGGATGGTAGCGGGGTGAACAGGCAGTGGCTCAGGTGGTTGTTGTCCTTGATTATCTTTTTGACCTTCCTGTGACATCAGGTGCTGTAGGTGTCCTGGAGGGCAGGTAGTTTGCCCCCGGTGATGCGTTGTGCAGACAGCACCACCCTCTGGAGAGTCTTGCAGTTGAGGGCATTGCAGTTGCCGTACCAGGCGGTGATACAGCCCGACAGGATACTCTCATTTATGCTTCTGTAAAAGTTTGTCAGGGTTTTAGGTGACAAGCCAAATTTCTTCAGCCTCCTGAGGTTTCAGAGCCGCTGTCGCGCCTGAATGAACAGCATTCTTACATAGGTTTTCCTCATGTCCTGATGGGATAGGGTAGTGTGCAGTGCGATAGCGATTGCATCGTCTGTGGACCTGTTGGTGCGGTAAGCAAACTGAAGTGGGTCTAGGGTGACCGGTAAGGTGGAGGTGATATGATCCTTGACTAGTCTCTCAAAGCACTTCATGATGGCAGAAGTGAGTGCTACGAGGCGGTAGTCATTTAGTTCAGTTATCTTTGCCTTCTTGGGTACAGGAAGAATGGTAGCCATCTTGAAGCATGTGGGGACTACAGACTGGGATAGGGCGTGATTGAATATGTCCATAAACACACCAGCCAGCTGGTCTGCACATGCTTTGAGGACGTGGCTAGGAATGCCAGCAGCCCTGCGAGGGTTAACACGTTTAAATGTTTTACTCATGTCAGCCACGGAGAAGGAGAGGGGGGGTTCAGTCCTTGTTAGCGGGCCACGACGGTGGCACTGTATTATCCTCAAAGCGGGCAAAGATGGTGTTTAGTTAGTCTGGAAGCTTGACGTCGGTGTCCGTGACCTGGCTGGATTTCTTTTTGTAGTCCGTGATTTCCTGTAGACCCTGCCACATACGTCTCGTGTCTGAGCCGTTGAATTGCGACTCCACCTTGTCCATGTACTGGCATTTTGCTTGTTTGATTGCCTTGCAGAGGGATTAGCTACACTGTTTATATTCAGACATATTCCCAGACCTCTTTCCATGGTTAAATGTGGTGGATCACGTTTTCAGTTTTGCGCAATTGTCGTTATCCATCCACGGTTTCTGGTTATGGTAGGTTTTAATAGTCACAGTGGGTACAACATCTCCAATGCACTTCTTTATAAACGCACTCACTGAGTCAGCGTATCGGTCAATGTTGTTCTCTGAGGCTGACCGGAACATATTCCAGTCCGCGTGATCAAAACAATCTTGAAGCTTGGTTTCCGATTGGTCGGACCTGTGTTGGATGGTTCTCGTCACTGGTACATCCTGTTTGAGTTTCTACCTATAAGACGGAAGGAGCAAGATGGCATCGTGGTCGGATTTGCCGATGGTAGGGTGGGGAGGGCTTTGTATGCATTGCGGAAGTTAGAGTAGCAGTGGTCGAGGGCATTGTGCATGCGCGTAGCGCAATCAATATGCCGGAAGAATTTAGGTAGACATGTTGTCAAATTTGCTTTGTTAAAATCCCCAGCTACAATAAATGCAGCCTCAGAATGTATGGTTTCCAGTTTACATAGAGTCCAGTGAAGTTCCTTGATGGCCCCCTTGGTGTCTGCTTGAGGGGAAATGTACACAGCTGTGACTGTAACTGAAGAGAATTCTCTTGGTAGGTAAAATGGCTGGCACTTGATTGTAAGGAATTCTAGATTGGGTGAGCAGAAAGACTTGAGGTCCTGTATGATGTTATGAATACACCATGAGTCGTTAATCATAAAGCATACACACCCGCCCTTCCTTTTCCCAGAGAGATGTTTTGTCGGCACGATGCATGGAGAATCCCGGTGGCTGAACCGATTCCGACAAGATATCCTGAGAGAGCCATGTTTCCGTGAAACAAAGAATGTTACAATCTCTGAAACGTTGCTCGAACTTCGTCTACCTTGTTGTCAAGAGACTGGACATTGGCTGGTAGTATACTCGGGAGCGGTGTGCAATATGTACGTCTACGGAGCCTGGCCAGGTGGCCGCTTCGTCTGCCCCTTCTGCGGCGTTGTTGATTTTGGATTGCCTACTGGAATTAGCTCCATTGTCCTGGGTGGTGGTCTGAACAGAGGACAAAGTCGTATTCCTGGTCATAATGTTGGTAAGTTGATGTTGCTCTTATATCCAATAGTTCTTCCCGGCTGTATGCAATAGTTCTTCCTGATTTAAGATTTCCTGGGGTAACAATGTAAGAAATAATACATAAAAAAACGAAATACTGCATAGTTTCCTAAGAACTCGAAGCGAGGCGCCCATCTCTGTCGGCGCCATGCTGTTGAATGGAGGTGGTAGCTGGGATAGAGGGATATAGGGATAGAGGGAGGGATAGAGGGAGGGAGACAAAGGAAGGAGATGAGAAAGATGGAAAGGGGGGGTGGGGGGTAAATATGGGAAAATAGCTGTGTGGTCATATACTAGAATCAAATAGAATAAGAGCCATCATTAAGAAAAAAACTTCTTTATATGTTTGTTTACCTAGCTGAATCACTCATGCGCAGCAATGAGACACAATCACATTCTGACATTACACTAACACTAACACAACCACATTCAACATCTCCCCAATGCCTGGCTAATAGGTGTTGTGGACAGATAGATGAGTGATCAAAGTTGGTGAGATGCACACAGCAAGAACCTTGAGCTGAGCAAAAAATACATTTTGAAAAAGTGGGAGAAACCCAGATTGAACATATTGATTTGTGCACATCCAGCCTTAATAGATGCTGTGATTTTGCTGCGCCGCAGGGCTGATGCTTTAATTAAATATAACCGTACAGGTAACTGCCAAAATAATGGAAACACTTGAGTAAATGAGGAATGCAAGTTATATTAAAAGCAGTTGCTTCCACCCAGGTGTGGTTCCTGAGTTAATTAAGCAGTTAACATACTATCATGCTCATGTGTAAAAATGCTGGGCTGGCCATTATTTTGGCTACCATGGTTATGCCCCCATAGGATGACAATGTCCCCATCCACAGGGCACGAGTGGTCACGGAATGGTTTGATGAGCATGAAAACAATGTAAACCATATGCCACGGCCATGTCAGTCACCATATCTCAACCCAATTGAACACTTATGGGAGAATCCACCACCATTAACAAAACACCAAATTATGGAATATCTTGTGGAAGAAATGTTTCGCATCCCTCCAATAGACTTCCAGAACCTTGTAGAATCTATGCCAAGGTGTACTGAAGCTGTTCTGGCTCGTGGTGGCCCAACGCCTTATTAAGTCACTTTATGTTGGTGTTTCCTTTATTTTGGCAGTTACCTGTAGATCTTCCCCTCTTCATTATTATGCGTGGAACACAGAGCAGTAAAGCACACTGGGCGATGCTTATGCAGCACTTGTTTTAATTCTGATTCATGATTCCTCTTCCTGACAGAGGTCAGATGTGCCTGTCGGGCAGACAGTTAGCTATGGGAGTGGTATTTCAACAGCGCTGCTGGCACTGACTGCATACAGTAAGCGCAAACACACAGGAGAGAGGGAGAGAGAGGGAGTGAGTACTAGCCACCCCTTTATTGAACAAGGTGAGTGTGAAAGTGGTTGCACTCCACTAGACTGCAGGGGCAACGCAAGAAGTTAATAAAACAGTCAAGGACGTCATTTTCTTCCCTACTGGTGTGAACTGTGAATCACCACTGTTTTCACTCACACTTTCCCTGAGCAGCCTGAAAAACAATTCTATGAAGATGATTGTTGTTGTTGTGGATGTGTGCGTGCATGTGTGCACGGGTGTGTATATGAGTGTGTTTAGGTTAATATTGCATAATCCACTCTGTTGTTCATTGGCAGGGTGGATAGCAAACGTGTGGTAGGTGGGCTGCATTGAATTTAAAGCTCATGACCGGGATAGGCTAATGAGTTCCCTCATACCCTGCCTCCACGGCAGGAAATGACCTAGGGTGTGGTGGGGAAGGTGAGACTACCTCTGGGGTGGACAGGCGGAAGGGTGTAACATGGACCGGCGGGGTGCTGGGCCGGGGGCCAGAAACAGAGGCCGCAGGGCCCGAGGAGCCAGGACTCAGCAGGACAGAAGCGGAGCTGTGTTCTCTAAGACTGGTCTCTACTAGAATGGAACCGAATGGATTCTTCATTATGGAAACGAGAGGAAGATGATGTATTAGATAACTGACACTACTTAGGCAGTTCTGTTTGCCTGGGTTCCGGGTAAAGCGAAAATAACATTCCTACTTTGAAAAATGAGACTGTCCGTCAATATTTATTTGATCAATTAGATGATGCGTAGGTAAACAATTTACGTAAAAAGTTCTCTCAGCACATTTAATGTAATTTCTGTCCAACCTTGAACATACTGTACAATAACATAAAACGTACAATATAATTTGCTTAAAAAGAGTAAGGGAATGGCAGCTGTGGAAGACGTTTTTTGTTTTCTCCTCCTGCTCCCACTGCTGCCTGGAATAGAAATCGTTCTTTATCATTGAACCCAATAAGAGAAACTATGAAAAAAGATGGGCTGTGACTTTTAGATGCTTTCATAATGTAGTTTGGTATTCATGGGCGAGCTTCTGAGGAAGGGAAAATGGTATGAGTTTAACAGAAAAAAATGAACAAATAAACAGTGAATAAAGAAAATGTATCACTCTGTCTTGCGAGAGGGTCCTGGGAACAAGGTAATCTTTAGTTTGCCGAACACTTTCCTTATTTTTCTCGTCATGTTACGCAAATGTGTGTCTCAGAAGTGGGAATATTGAGAGTTACAGTACTTAGTAGGAATGGGCTCTAGCTAAATGCGTGATGGGGGATAATTGCACCAAAACAGCCCATGTTTGATGTGTAGAAATGTTTGTGGAGTAATTGAATTTGTGAGCTGGCAGCAGTTCACCGACACCCCATGTCACATTTACTGCTAGAAACTCAACCTGATTAAATGAGTCGAAAAACAAACCCTCATTCAAAAATAGTCTGTTTAGAGACATCAGTTGTACACTATATATACAAAAGTATGTGGACACCCATTCAAATTAGTGGATTCAGCTATTTCAACCACACCCGTTGCTGACAGGTGTATAAAATCGAGCGCACAGCCATGCAATTTCCATAGACAAACATTGCTAGTAGAACGGCCGTACTGAAGAGCTCAGTGACTTTCAACATGTCACCATCATAGGATGCCTCCTTTCCAACAATTCAGTTCGTCAAATTTTGGCCCTACTAGAGCTGCCCAGGTCAACTGTAAGTGCTGTTATGTGTCGAGTGCTGAATCTGCAAAACCCAGAATCGTTTCCATGGGTAACCCATAAGTTTAAGATCACCATGCACAATACCAAGCGCCGGCTGGACAATGCCAAGCGCCGGCTGGAGATTCCGCTATTGGAATCTGGAGCAGTGGAAACGCATTCTCTGGAGTGATGAATCACGCTTCACCATCTGGCAGCCTGTAGGACGATTCTGGGTTTTGCAGATGACAGGGAAACGCTACCTGCCCGAATGCATAGTGCCAACTGTAAAGTTTGGTGTATGAGGAATAATGGTCTGGGGCTGTTTTTCATGGTTCGGCTAGGCCCCGTGGTTCCAGTGAAGTGAAATCTTAACGCTACAGCATACAATTACATTCTAGACGATTCTGTGCCTTCAACTTTATGGCAACAGTTTGGAGAAGGCTCTTTCCTGTTTCAGCATGACAATGCCCCTGTGCACAAAGCGAGATCCATATAGAAATAGTTTGTCGAGATTGGTGTGGAAGAACTTGAATGGACTGCAGAAAGCCCTGACATCAACCTCATCAAACACCTTTGGGATGAATTGGAACACTGACTGCGAGCCAGGCCTAATCACCCAACATCAATGCCCAACCTCACTAATGCTCTTATGGCTGTGGAAGCAAGTCCCCGCAGCAATGTTCCAACATCTAGTGCAAAGCCTTCGCAGAAGAGTGGAGGCTGTTATAGCAGCAAAGGGGGGACCTACTCCATATTAATGCCCATGATTTTGGAATGAGATCGACAAGCATGTAGTGTATATGATGCTATGACTTGTCAGATATTCTTTCTCTGTATTCATTACTTTGAACATTAATTGTTTCAAAGTAGATCTTCTAGTGCTAGTGTGCAGTACTAGTGTGATGAGCTAATGAGTGTTTGGACATCTCAGAGTCTGTGTGTGTGTGTTTGACCTTGTGTATGTAACTGTGTGTGTGTGTGTGTGTATGTGTACGCGTGTGTTTTGTGTGTGTGCGCACGCACGCATGTGTGAGTGTGTGTGTGTGTGTGTGTGTGTGTGTGTGAAGCTGATTGGCACGCTGCTCTCTCGCTTTGCTGTTTTCTGTTTGCCTCAGGGGAGCGCTGGGGTGCGGTTCACACGCCGACATTACTGAACCGCCACGTTCCTCAAACAGGGCCAGAAGACACAGTGTACTCACCCACCCACTGCCAGGAGAAAGTGAAAGGGGCTATGAAGGGAGGGAGACAGACAGAGGGAGGGAGAGAGGGTGAGAGAGCGAGAGAGAAAGAGAGAAGGAGAGAGAGAGAGGGCGAGAGAGAGAGAATGATGGAGAGAGAGAAGAGAGAGAGAGCGCGAGAGAGAGAGAGAGAGGGTGAGAGAGAGGGTGAGAGAGAGGGCGAGAGAGAGAGGAGATGGAGAGAGAGAGGGCAAGAGAGAGAGAGAGGGCGAGTGAGTGAGAGGGCGAGTGAGTGAGAGGGCGAGAGAGGGAGAGGAAATAGAGAGAGGGCGAGAGAGAGGGTGAGAGAAAGAGATAAGGAGATAGATAGGAGATAGAAAGAGGGCGAGAGAGTTAGAGGAGATGTAGAGAGAGAGAGAGAGGGTGAGAGAGAGGGAAAAAGAGAGAGAGGAGATGAGAGAGGAGAGAGAGAACATACTGTATCCAACATATACTGTATATTACACATTTTTTATTTGTCTACAAACTGTTATACATCTCATGTTTTGAATGGCATTGATTTTTGCTTTTGCATGGGACAGAAGTGATAACTTGGAGGGGTAGAGTAGTGAAGAGGGGTAGTGTGGGGGGTCTTGAAGGCAAAAAGGTGAGGGGAATGTGAGAATTTGAGTTTCTTCTCCCTCACAGCGTTGGGCAAAGTTAAAACATTTCTGAAAGTGCCCAATGCTCACTGAAGTATTGAAACTGGCTGTGTAAACAGTAGATTCTTAAATTGAAGGTCCAAGTCATGACGTCTACAGTTTAATGCTGTAACGATCGTCTGTTGAAGAAGAGGTGGACCAAAGCGCAGCGTGGTAAGTGTTCATGCTTTTATTTTGACTGAACACTAAATACAAAAATAATAAAGAGAAGGAACGAAACAGTCCTGTCAGGTGCAGAAACACAAAACAGAAAATAACTACCCACAAAAACCATGTGGGAAAAAGCTACCTATGTATGGTTCTCAATCAGAGACAACGATAGACAGCTGCCTCTGATTGAGAACCACACCCGGCCAAACAGGGCGGTCAGGGCGTGACAAATGCAGTCCTGTAAATTATTTTAGTCGAACCCCCGTGGTTGTTTAGTTGCAGGGCACTCAACTCCAGTTCACATAAATGCACCTTTTGAATCATTTCTGATAAGGTGAAGGAAAAACGCTCGCTCACTGTTAAAAACATATTATTTTATTTATGAAGCAACTATTCATAGCTTGATGTTTCGGCCTTCATCAATGGCCTTCACCGTAACCATCATTGGTTAGCCAGGGTCTGCTTTAGACCAGGAGTAAACAGGTAATTCGACTTACTGGTCTATGATTGACTATTACTTGATCGGTCACACTATAAACAAACAAAAAAACAAGTAAAACTAAAATCTGTCACACTGAAAGTAATTTATAAAGTGATTATAGGGCATTGAGAGAGGAGAATCAGCATCCTAACCCCCCTGAAGGACTGTAGTTGAAAACCCCTGTTTTCTTTCTGTCCATATGAAGAGTTGGATTCCAAAACCCCATTTCCAGCAATGCTGGTAAATTTGCTTTTATTGTTTCAAGAAATGATGAAAGAGTGGTGTGTTTTTTAACCATCTAATCATGGCATGGGGTTGTTTAATGACAGACCTGTATCTGTTTAAAATCTATCACTTCATGGTTTCATTTCAGAGAGACAAATAATCACGTATTTGTTTTCAAAATGCTATGTATCTGCCTCATTCTCAGAGACACAAGTAGTACTCAAATCAAATCAAATCAAATTTGATTGGTCACATACACATGGTTAGCAGATGTTGATGTGAGTGTAGCGAAATGCTTGTGCTTCTAGTTCTGACCATGCAGTAATATCTAACAAGTAATCTAACAATTTCACAACAACTACCTTATACACACAAGTGTAAAGGAATTAATAAGAATATGTACATATAAATATATGAATGAGTGATGGCTGAACGGCATAGGCAAGATGCAGTAGATGGTATAGAGTACAGTATATACATATGAGATGAGTAATGTAGGGTACGTAAACATTATATAAAGTGGCATTGTTTAAACTGACTAGTGATACATTTATTACATCCAATTTTTAATTATTAAGTGGCTAGAGATTTGAGTCAGTATGTTGGCAGCAGCCACTCAATGTTAGTGATGGCTGTTTAACAGTCTGATGGTCTTGAGATAGAAGCTGTTTTTCAGTCTCTCGGTTACTGCTTTGATGCACCTGTACTGACCTCTCCTTCTGGATGACAGCGGGGTGAACAGGCAGTGGCTCGGGTGGTTGTTGTCCTTGATGATCTTTTTGGCCTTCCTGTGACATCGGGTGGTGTAGGTGTCCTGGAGGGCAGGTAGTTTGCCCCCGGTGATGCGTTGTGCAGACGTCACTACCCTCTGGAGAGCCTTACGGTTGTGGGCGGAGCAGTTGCCGTACCAGGCGGTGATACAGCCCGACAGGATGCTCTTGATTGTGCATCTGTAAAAGCTTGTGATTGTTTTTGGTGACAAGCCAAATTTCTTCAGCCTCCTGAGGTTGAAGAGGCGCTGCTGCGCCGCCTTCACCACGCTGTCTGTGTGGGTGGACCATTTCAGTTTGTCCGTGATGTGTACACCGAGGAACTTAAAACTTTCCACCTTCTCCACTACTGTCCCATCGATGTGGATAGGGGGGTGCTCCCTCTGCTGTTTCCTGAAGTCCACAATCATCTCCTTTGTTTTGTTGACGTTGAGTGTGAGGTTATTTTCCTGACAGCACACTCCGAGGGCCCTCCCCTCCTCCCTGTAGGCCGTCTCGTCGTTGTTGGTAATCAAGCCTACCACTATAGTGTCGTCTGCAAACTTGATGATTGAGTAGGAGGCGTGCATGGCCACGCAGTCATGGGTGAACAGGGAGTACAGGAGAGGGCTCAGAACGCACCCTTGTGGGGCCCCAGTGTTGAGGATCAGCGGGGTAGAGATGTTGTTTCCTACCCTCACCACCTGGGGTCGGTCGGTCAGGAAGTCCAGGACAGGACGGCACAGGGCGGGGTCGAGACCCAGGGTCTCGAGCTTAATGACAAGTTTGGAGGGTACTATGGTGTTAAATGCTGAGCTGTAGTCGATGAACAGCATTCTTACATAGGTATTCCTCTTGTCCAGATGGGTTAGGGCAGTGTACAGTGAGATTGCGATTGTGTCGTCTGTGGACCTATTGGGGCGGTAAGCAAATTGGAGTGGGTCTAGGGTGTCAGGTAGGGTGGAGGTGATATGGTCAGGAACTGTAAGACTGCTGTTGGTGATGTGGGAGATGATATATACTCCATTCTGAGTTCAGGAAAACACAAATCCCATATTTGATAAGGCGACAGATATATCAACAGAAATCATGTAATAGATAGAAAGTTGTAGTGCCAATACCATAGCAACTTAGTAACTGTAACTGCAAGGCACTTAACCCTAATTTCCCCTGTAAACCACTCTGGATAAGAACGTCTGCTAAGTGACTGAAATGTTATTACCGACACACTGCATTCACAAAGAAACTGGAAAGGACATGAACCTTTTCCCTCCTCTTTTTCAATCAAGGATGCCAGGCATACATACACAACAAACCAACCATCACAGATGGAAAAGCAATCATTAAAATGATACAATTCCTATTGCTTCAATTGAAGCACTAAATACGCATGATGAGTGCGGCTGGAAGAATTAGAAATGTATGAAAAACAAATATGCAAGCCACTGACATTCCTCCCCTGCATCTCTGTCCCATTCATGTGCTTTCACCATGCTTTAGTTCATTACCGCAGAAAGCCATTAAGATACCGTACAGGTGCTGGAAGAATCAACAGCAGGGGTGTGTCTCAAATGGCACCCTACTCCCTATAGAGTACATTATATATTGCTATACGGGAACAGTGTGCCATTTGAGATGCAGCCCAGGAGACACATTTCTACCGTGTACAGCCATGTGATGTGGAGTTAAAGCAGCGTTAGCCGTGTAAAATAACCCGCAAAGAGGAACGGCGGTGCTAATTATGGAAGCTGTTATGGAAGTTTACGGATTTAAAGGCAGCAGTTTTCCCCACAGGTGTAATTACTAGTCATTCGTCTCAGAGATAAATTATGTTCTGACGCTGGGATAGTGTGTACGCACACAGGAAAACTTTGAAGCGCGGATACACACACTCACATGCACACAAGCTCACACACATACACACACACATTAGGCGTATGTAAGTTCACATGCACGCACGTATGCATACACACACACACACACACACACACACACACACACACACACACACACACACACACACACACACACACACACACACACACACACACACACACACACACACACACACACAGAAAAACATCAAAGGAGTTCCTGTATCGTTTTGACAGCCTGCCTCAACATCTTTCCTGCAACAGTTGTCATTAAAGCACATTCCTCTTGTGCTAATACCTAGCCATTCCCCAAAGGCAAGGAATGCTCTGTGCCAATCTTTATCCTGAGCAGCCCTCAGCAGCCCAGCCCTCCGAATGGGAATCACATTAAATTGGTATTTGTTACAAATCACTACATGTTTAATCACCTTTCCTTCCATAGAAAAGTCCCTGTTGATCCTTGGCGTTGATGCCGACATCGATACTGCTAATCATCTTCCGTTTTCTCTTCCTCTTCATCTTCTTCTATTGTCCTGTTTTTCTGTCGTTCCCAGACTAGCGGTTATTTTAATCTGCGAGGTCATATGTTGGTGTCACGCCCTGACCTTAGAGAGCTTTTTATGTCTCTATTTTGGTTTGGTCAGGGTGTGATTTGTGTGTGCATTCTATGTTCATTTTTCTATGTTTTGTATTTCTATTGTTTTGGTTGGGTGTGGTTCTCAATCAGGGACAGCTGTCTATCGTTGTCTCTGATTGGGAACCATACTTAGGTAGCCTTTTCCCACCTGTGTTTTGTGGGTAGTTATGTTCTGTTTTGTGTTTCTGCACCTGACAGAACTGTTCGTTGTCGTTTTGCTCTTTGTTATTTTGTTCAAGTATTTTTTGAGAATAAATCATGAACACTTACCACGCTGCGCTTTGGTCTACTTCTTCATGCAACGATGACCGTTACAGTTGGTCTTGTTAATTATGAAACTTCAAGGGGGTTAATCCAGTCTGAAGTGACTTCTTGTTCAAAGGGTTAATTGGATATGTTCAGAAGATCCTTCCATAAAACAATGGTCCATTGATTACATAGTCAGAGAGATACAGGTGTTATTTTGAGACGTAAAAGTGTTGAGCATAGATATTCTATATGGTGCATTGCTTGGTGTAAAAGATTTGGGTTGGGAAATATTTATTTGAAAATATTTAAAGTATGGTTAAAACACAATTGAAATGGATTGATTATTTGAGGCTGTTCCACGGTCAACCTGTTTACTTTTTGGAACGTAGTTTCATGTACTGTATGTAAAAATGTACTTCCTGATATGCTTCAAAATACCACTTCCTATTGTATGAGTGAATGTCAGCAAGAGAGAGTAAGAGAGAAATCTTTTTTATTTTATCTCATAATGGGGAATAATCTCTATTAATCCAAGGAAACAAACAAATCAAATTAAGATGTTTAAAAGAGGGGATCGACCCCTCTGGACCGACCCTCAATACTGCCTTGGAGACATCCCAGGCATTATGGGTAGTAGAAGTCACGTACCAACACTCTGGATTGGTTAACCTCTCTGGGACAGTGGGACGCTTGCGTCCCACTTGGGGAGCACCCCCCACCCACCCCCCACTGATTAGCATCGCTAGCATAGCGTCACAATTAAATAGTAGCATCTAAATATCATTAAATCACAAGTCCAAGACACCAAATGAAAGATACAGATCTTGTGAATAAAGCCACCATTTCAGATTTTTAAAATGTTTTACAGGGAAGACAAAATATGTAAATCTATTAGCTAACCACGTTAGCAAAAGACACCATTTTTCTTTGTCCACCATTTTTTCTCTCCACCAGTAGCTATCACCAATTCGGCCAAATAAAGATATTGATAGCCACTAACCAAGAAAAAACCTCATCAGATGACAGTCTGATAACATATTTATTGTATAGGATAGGTTTTGTTAGAAAAATGTGCATATTTCAGGTATAAATCATAGTTTACAATTGCACCCACCATCACAACTCGACTAGAATAAATACACAGAGCAACGTGTATTACCTAATTACTAATCATAAAACATTTCTTAAAAATACACAGCTCACAGCAATGGAAAGACACAGATCTTGTGAATTCAGACAATATTTCAGATGTTCTAAGTGTTTTACAGCGAAAACACAATAAATCGTTATATTAGCATACCACATGTGCAAACGTTACCAGAGCATCGATTCAAGCCAAAGAGAGCGATAACGTAATCATCGCCAAAATATATAAATTTTTTCACTAACCTTCTCAGAATTCTTCCGATGACACTCCTGTAACATCATATTACAACATACATATAGAGTTTGTTCGAAAATGTGCATATTTAGCCACAAAAAAACCGTGGTTATACAATGACAATACTAGCAAAACTAGCCTGAAAATGTCGGGCGCCATATTTGACAGTGATCTTGTCTCATGATTAACTATTCATAAACTTGACTAAAAAAATATAAGTTGGACAGCTATCGAAAGACAAATTAGTTCTTAATGCAATCGCTGAATTACATTTCTAAAATTATCCTTACTGTGCAATACAGGGTTCGCCAAGCGAAGCTATACCAAAGAAAATGGCGGAATATGCGTTTAAAATTTTTCGACAGAACAACGATTTATCATCTTAAATATTTCTTACTATGAGGTGATCTTCCATCAGAATCTTGGGCAATGTATCCTTTCTTGGGTCTAATCTTCTTTTGGTCGAAAGATGTCCTCTTGTCCGTCGAAATGCCCACTAACGTTCGACCGGTACTGGAAACGTGCCCAAAGCTTCAAAGTGCATCACCAAGAATTGCCTCAAAATCGCACTAAACGGATATAAATTGCTATAAAACGGTTTAAATTAACTACCTTATGATGTCTTTAACACCTATAACGAGTAAAAACATGACCGGCGATATATAAGTGGCTAAACCAAAGCTTGGAAAGAGATCCAGTCCAACGTCCTTCGTGCGTCAGGCGCAGCAGGAAAAGAAATCCACTTCCGCCTTGTGCTGTTTTATACAGGCCCTGATTGCGCAATTGACTCCATTCAAATTGTCACCACTTACTGACATCTAGAGGAAGGCGTGGGCAGTGTTTGTATCCTCATAGGATTTACAGGGACTTTAAAACTGACCTGGGACCAGAGGCCAACATTTCTGAAATCTCACTCCCTATCAGGAAAAGTGCTGTAGAATGAGTTCTGTTCCACTCAGAGACATAATTCAAACGGCTATAGAAACTAGAGAGTGTTTTCTATCCAATAATAACAATAATATGCATATTGTACGAGCAAGAATTGAGTACTAGGCAGTTTAATCTGTAGAGCAAATTATGCTAATGCGAAACAGCACCCCCTATATCCCCAAGAAGTTAATGAACAAATGGGTGTTCTGATTCCACCCTGTCTCTGTGAGCTGGAACATGCACTGAATACATGAGTGTTAGATGATAAAGTCAGAAAAGTCAATATCAGCTCTGGAATGGGAAGTTAGAGTGAGTTTTTCCTCTCCCGTGCAGATCATTGGTATTGCCAGGACGGATCCATGATTCATTCTCTTTATGTCTAACATGCTTCAAAAAGACATCCAGCACTGGCGTAGCTGGTTTAGACATAAAAAAGCTGTCAAATACAAAAAAGCCTTTTTGGATAGAACAAGGTGACTTTACTAAATCAAAAGCCACAGACAGAGTCCCGGAGAAGAGCAGGCATTCAGAGCAGTCAGTTCTTTCATCCTGTGTTCTATTTGAAGGTCACACTGTGGTGGCAGTCAGATGCTCTGGCAGCACACTTAAAAGGTTCTACTGAGAGTGGTGTGGAATGGCAACGATAAAAACCTCTGAAAGGACCACTTGTTATTGTCGTGTCTTTGGCATCATTAAAGTGAATTCTGTTATTTTATCAAATCAATTCTCTGTAATTAATATTACGTGATTAAACTAATCATGTAAATGTAATTAACTAGGATGTCGGGGCACCACGGAAAACCTTCAGATTACAAAGTTATAATTTTCCGAATATAACTCTTCAGATATTTTAATATCTGATCAATTAGTCTTTTATTAATGAATTATTCTTTACCTGACATCAGTCTCATTCCAAACGTCGTAAATTGTTGGTTATCTGCACGAACCCAGCCTAAACTATGAATCATCCATACACCAATTGGCTTAATCATTTATTTACTAACTAACTAAATAATCACAGAAATGCATAAACAAGCAAAAGGAGATATTGGTTACTAACAAGGATAGGGAAGATTCCCTAGTGGGCTAAGCCGATATGACGGCTTGGTGGACAAAGGGAAGTGGGTGTGGATTGGGAAAGAATCGGGAATGACAAAAGGGATCACTACACACAGTTGATAATTTCATTAATTGAAATGCTAATCCTTTGCACATGAACGCTCACTCATTGGGGAATAATTGCAATCAATATACTGTATATTTACACCCATGTGTCGTTGTGGTCTTCTCTGTTGGAATCTGGTCCCTCTGCTGGAGAGTTCATCCGAGTCGCTCTCTCTCTTTCTGTTTCCCTGAAGATGAGTTGTTTAGTTGTTGAGTCCGACTTCGCTGAAGTCTTTCGTGGTTAGAATGGATACCTCAGAATAAACCTGTGCCATCTCAGCTTACACCGAGGTATGTGTGGTCTGAAGGGGATTTCCTCAGGAGGGGGTTTTATTCGTAACAATAGAAAAGGCGGTTCCATGACGCCAGATCATGTCTGTGCTCATTGGGGCGGGCCAAGGACTTATACTTTAAAGGGAATACAATTCTCTCACATTAAAGGTTTAACATCACAGTACATCATTTCACAAATAGTTTAATCTTTACTCATTCATTTTATACAATAATTAGATGCAAACCTCATAATGGAGGCACCTGTATAAACATAGTTATGGTAATGTGGCTGTATTGTCTTTCATGAGGTCACAAACATGAAACAAAATGGACCGGGTCGTAGCTGGCTTTTCCACCGATCGTTTACATATTCTCCAAAACATGGATATTGTTCAGTTCTCAAGTTCTGTGATGTAGTAGAAGTCCCTTTGTTCTACTGTGAAACTCTTTCCAGTCTCTTTACGGAATTTTTGACGTGGGGGTTAAGTTGTGAAACTGCCCCCCCCCTTCCAACAGGAGACGGGGTTGTTCACATCCCTGCTAGCCAATTCACTGAAAGGGCTAGCGCCATGACATTATCAATATGTTGAGGGGTCAATTCGGTTGTTGACTCTAGTCATACTCTAGAGTGATTCGAGATTTCAGTGAAGGAGAAAGTGAAGATGTCCGAAAAAGAGATTTAATTTTGTATGGATGGTGCAAGTATTGAATGAGTATCATATTAAAAAGCATGTGAATGAGTGTGAGGGGGAGATGGAGAAACGGGTACTGTGGGTGTGTGTGTGTGTGTGTGTGTGTGTGTGTGTGTGTGTGTGTGTGTGTGTGTGTGTGTGTGTGTGTGTGCGTGTGTGTGTGTGTGTGTGTGTGTGTGTGTGTGTGTGTGTGTGTGTGTGTGTGTGTGTGTGTGTGTGTGTGTGTGTGTGTGTACTCCTACCTACATGTGTGTGACAGTGGAAATGAGTTAACATGTGAGTCTAATAGGAGATAAACTGTACACTTGCTAATAGTGTTGTACCTGTGATACTAAGATGATGTCATGTTGATGGTCCTCTTCCTCTTTAGCCAATGGCTGTAGTCGGTATACTGTCTGAACATCAACATCCGGTTTCTTTAAATCTGTCTCTTCTAGAAGATTGTCACATTTTCCTCCCACATCAATGTAAATGCCCACCCCTCTCTCTGTCTCTGTCTCTACCCCTCTGTCTCTCTCCTCTTTCTCTCCCATTCTCTCTCTGTCTCTCTCCCCCTCTCTCTCCGTCTCTCTCTCTCTCTCCCTCTCTCTCTCTCTCTCTCTCTCTCTCTCTCTCTCTCTCTCTCTCTCCCTCTCTGTCTCTTCTTGTCTCTCTCTGTCTCTCCCCCTCTTTCTTTCTCCCTCACTCCCTCTCTTTCCCTCTCTCTATCTCTCAACTCCATCTCTCCAGAGAGCCACAGAGAAAACTCAGCATTCCCACCTCTCAGACAAACTGAGAGAAATTAATATTGTCTGCCCGCTCTTCTTCCACATCTTCCATTCTCTCCTGCCACACATAACTTCATTTCCCCCACAGCCTTTTATTCAAAACATGCAGCATATTGTTTTGTAGCTTCATGATATCACTCTGTTATGGACAGTTTTATGAGAGCGGGAGGGAGGGAGGCAGAGGGAGAGAGAGAGAGAATCTGAAGTTAAATGTGTACTATTTGCTGATGATCTGGTGCTTCTGTCCCCAACCAAAGAGGGCCTACAGCAGCACCTAGATCTTCTGCACAGATTCTGTCAGACCTGGGCCCTTGACATTAAATCTCAGTAACACAAAAATAATGGTGTTCCAAAAAAGGTCCAGTTGCCAGGACCACAAATAGAAATTCAATCTAGACACCGTTGCCCTAGAGCACACAAATAATTATACCTTCCTCTGCCTAAACATCAGCACCACAGGTAACCGACCTGAGAAATAAGGCAAGAAGGGCCTTCTACGCCATCAAAAGTAGCCCTTCAAATCCAAGAAGAATGTTCCTGATCCTGTTGACAGAAGCAATACTATTGATGTGAAGGTGGATGCTGTATATAACAACTATTATTTTTTAGATCTGTCTCTATTTTACGAAATGTACTTGTACAAAGATTTCGGATTGAGAAGACCTTTCTTTATTTCTACACCTTTCTGGAGTTGGAACTCGCCCAGTCAGGAGCGTCAGTCTGCGCGCAAGGCCTGCTAGGCGAGAGCAGGTGCGCACTGAAGGCTAGGAGCAGAGAAGCGGTTATCGGACTGGAAAACATGATGGGCGTGGGAAAATCTACATTCTACACAACGTCTACTGGTCGTTGCACACCTGTGCTGAATAACTTATAAAAACCGTCATTATGTATCTGTTACTGTGCCTGCTCTTTACTCAATGCCATCCTGGATTAAATTGGCTGAATGATCAATGGGTGAGTGAATTATCATCGCTTTATGCCCTACAGTTTGCAAACACTCCGATGAGACCATGTCAATACCACCAGGAACTTGGTCTCTCTCTGCAATTACATTTCTACCACTCTCAAACGCAAGTTGGCCTACACTTGATGGCATACTTCCAAAATCTCAAACTATTGACTGACTATTTTCTGTGTTGAAAGACTCAGTTCGTTTTATTGACAATGGTGCTGGCTCCGCCAGGTCCTCGCGCATTTGTCAACAGATATATTGTTATGCTTTTATTGTTGATCTCTGGTAACGTGCGACCAAACCCTGGGCCGGTAGATACCCTGCAATCTCTACTGACTCCCTATGATTTAAAAACAGAGCAGGTTTTGGCTTCTTGTATGTTAATGTCAGAAGTCTATTTCCCGAAAGAGACATGATTAGAATATAGGCCAAAACGGCAAATGCAGACGTAATGGTTTTAACAGAAACTTGGTTAAAACTTCTTCTCAATAGGGGGCGCTATTTGCACTTTGTAATAATTTCGTTCCCAAACTAAACTGCCTCGTACTCAATTCTTGCTTGTACAATATGCATATTATTATTACTATTGGATAGAAAACACTCTCTAGTTTCTAAAACCGTTTGAATTATATCTGTGAGTAAAACAGAACTCGAGTTAGAGCATTTTTCCTACGAGGATGTGAGAATGCAGAATTCTGCAAGCTGTTTCCAGGTCAGTTTATTAATTTGCCTGTCTTCTATTGGTTGAGATGCACTGCATACGCCTTCCCCTGGATGTCAGCGAATAGTGAGATTTGAAATGGAGTCTCTAGGCAGATCTGAGAGGTTATAAATAGCTTGGGAACGAAGGGTCCTGTCTTTGTTCACTTCACTCTGACGCAGGAAGGACCTTGGCATGTCGTAGTAGAAAGCTCCGGTTATAGCTCTTAGATATATCCGGCTCTGTTTTTATTCGATATAGCTGTTAAAGACATCATAATGTTGTTATTTTAAACCGAGTTATATCAGTTTATGTCAGTATATTGTGATTTTCGGATATTTATTAGTGTTGCGTTCTAGGGAGTTGGTGATGTCTGGCCCACATGGCTAATGTTTACTGCTAATTGCAACGTTGAAGACTACATTCTACAACCGAGCAACGATTCTTTTGGACAAAGGACACCTTGCCCAAGATTCTGATGGGAGTTCATCAAAAAGTAAGAACTATTTATGCTGTTAATTCGTTGTTCTGTTGAAAAATGTAAAATGCATAATCCGCCATTAATTTCCGTGCGGTCTCGCTTTAACCTGTCTCCTCTACACTGATTGAAGTGGATTTAGGTGACATCAATAAGGGATCATAGCTTTCACCTAGATTTACCTGGTTAGTTTATGTAATGGAAAGAGCAGGTGTTCCTAATGTTTTGTACACTCAGTGTTCATACACAATATAATCATATGTCAAAGTGTGTCAAATATGTAAGTTGAAAACTTTAATATTTTTTTCCACTCCAGATACAAAGTTATACATACGAACAACAACTTACAGGTGCACACAAGCAATGACTACATCTCATCTGCCCAGACCTGCATGCTGACAACCCCATCCTTAGTGCCTGTATTATTGTTTGCCTTAAATTGTACCAATTAGTTTTTCTCTGTTGCCCATGTTATTTCAATATTGAAATTATAAATCATTTGATTTCTCCATTGTGTTAATGATGGCGGATTGATTGATTTCCACATTTTTAGTCTAGGTTTTTTCAAGATGAGTGATGAGAAGGGAATCGTCCAGCCCATATGCCGTGTCTTGAAAAATGCAGACAAACAGATTAAAAGTTTACATTGTAGTATTGCTGACAGCCAACTTTCTAGCGCCGCACACAACTTTGTGATCAGTGGTGGGAAAAGTACCCTAAAAGTATAATCATTTCTAATTCCTTATATTGAGTAAACCACACGGCACCAGTTTGTATTTTTTATTTATGGATAGCCAGGGGCAAATTCCAACACTCACAACATCATTACAAATTAAGCATTTGTGTTTAGTGAGTTTGCCAAATCAGAGGCAGCAGGGATGGCCAGGGATGTTCAGTTGATAAGTGTATGAATTTGAAAATGCTCCTGTCCTACTAAGCATTCAAAATGTAAGTACTTCTTGGTGTCAGGGAAAATGTATGGAGTAAAAAGTAGATTATTTTCTTTAGGAATGTAGTGAAGTTAAAGTTGTCAAAAATATAAATAGTAAAGTACAGATACCCCAAAAAATGACGTAAGTAGTACTTTAAAGTATTTTTACATGAGTACTTTACACCACTGCTTTTGGACTTCATAGTCTTCCCAGAAGGCATGGATTATTGAGTAATTATTAGTTTTAGACTTAAAAAATGACTCTGCTGTAGAATTCCTGGGACATCCTAACAACACATTTTTGTTTGCAGGGTATCATGTAAAAACCTGAATCCACATGTGAAACTTCATGTGAAATATGATCACATGAAGTGTTCCAAAACATTTCACGTCCAAAACATCTGGAAATGTCACGTGTTTTTTTCCGTAAGTGAGAACGAGAAAGAGAGCGACAGTGAGCTGCAGTAGTTAACTTCCAGTTGATCTCCCTCATGTCCCCCCCCCTAGCACTTCCATTGTTTGTATCTAGTTGCTTTATTGATTGAATGACTGATTGATTGGTGGATTGATTTTAATATCCCTTCTTTATTGCTGAGTTAAACCCATTGGTGAGTTGGGATTACACCGGTGGGTATTTTTAATTTGTTTGGCTGATTGGCTGACTGAGTGAGTGAGTGATTGATTAATGAATTGATTTGTTGTGATACGTCCTACTAGCAAGCACAATGGAGTGCCAGTGGGGATGAGCGACAGCAGGCTCCAGTGTTCCATGCGTCAGAATTATTCTTTTTTTTTCATGCTGAGGAGTGGGATGGGCTCGACAGGCCTGTCACACACACACAGAAATAAGAGCAAAGGCAAACACACACACATATTTCAGTATGGACATACACACTCATTGGCACACAAACACACACACACACTAGCAAAAGCATACCTGCCAGCCAGCCAGCCAGCCAGCCAGCCTGCCTGCCCACAAGGCATGTCATCTCCCTGTGATATGGAGGAACAGGCTGCATGACAGTAGAAGACAGGAACAACTGTCACAGAGCCTCATTTGTGAGAATATCTTATCAGTCCACCGTAGGTAGCCTTCAAAAGGAATCAGGATAAAACTCAAACTAATAATATATATTAGATGACAGCGTAACATTGTGACCATCCTACTGTGTTAGAGTAGCTGAGAAGCAGTCATTATTTTACTCGTGATATGAACACATCCCTCCCATATTCATTAATACTATACACATCCATTTGTCATTCATCCATCCATCCATCCATCCATTCGTTCATCCATTAATTAATTAATTCATCAATTCACCCACCCATCCATTAATTCAGCCAATCAGCCAGTAAGTCAGTCAGTTGAGTGACAGACATCACTGCTTTGTATATCCATTGCATTCCTTATATCCTGCATGGCTGTGTGTCTTAGGCTCAGTGAAGGGAATGTGCTGCTGTTGTTGTTTATGCTGTGTTGTTGTTAGTGCCTCTGTTTTGTACAGGTGTTACAGTAAAGCCCTGGAGGATGTACCTACTGCGGTAGAGCTCTATCACTGTAGAGGAGACAAGCCCCATTACTCTGACACACACACACCTAATCTCACCTCCACCTGCAAGAGATAGATCTCTCAGAGGGAGGGATGGAGAGGGAGATGGAGAATGTGAGAAAGACCAGAAGAGGTATAAATGATGAAGAAGTTGGTATAGGGAGCATGGGGAGAGTAAGAGACAAAAATGCAAAGAGGAAGAGAGATTAACATATTTAGAAATAGATACTTCTGCGATATGGATGTTACACATGATTCCTCTGTATGAGATTTGATTGTGTAGATCTGTCAGGGAAAGGGATGGAGAGGATGCAGGGAAGAGATAGACATGAGAGGAGAAGAAAATGGATGGAGGGATGGAGGGCTGTGGTCATTTGCGTCCTGGGAGTTGATGATGATTCTGTCACTGATCCTGTTCCGGTCCATTCATCTTCTCTATTTATCCCCCCATCCCTCCCCTCACATTACTAGCCCATCGTGCCCAGTCACACTGCCAGCCAAGCCAAATTTCTCCCTGTGGCCAGTTCTGTGGCTAATAGATGGCATTGCTAATGGAGTTTTTGGGAGACGGAACAACAGATGGTGCTTATGGGACTTGAGGCTGAGGGATGAGGCTGTTAGGGAGGCGGTGAGTATGGTAAGACAGATGAGACCTACATACAGGGACACTCATCCCCAACAAATACAGAGGCAGTGTTTGTCAGGAGGCATGCCACATACATACATACATACCGTAAGCACACATGCACACGCACACAAATACTCACACACTCCAACGTACAATTGCAACACAGGTATTCAGACTCTATATATACAATTCCTTACAAGTTGTTTTCAAAGCACATCTCTTGAGCGTGCTACTGTATACACTGAGGATCTGAAGTCCCAGGCGTGGAGCTGAAGTGCATACATATCAGCAGATAGGTGGATAAACCGCCCAGCGCCCGCTTATGGGCTCTGAAAAGTCAAGTGGTTCCAATCTATTCCTCTGTCAGCCCAGCAGGATTTCTATGCCAGCTGTTGTCTGGTATGTATGTTCTCTCATTGGTTGCGAGACACACACGTCACTGTTGTTGTGGTCAGGGTCAGCTGTGGATGAACGCGGTTTGTTGGGGTCTATTGCTCTGCTGACTTTGATGTGATCTTATCAGACTGTTCAACAGTCACTACTAGCCGGTCTCCACCTAGTACCCTGCCCTGAACGTTAGTCACTGTTACTAGCCAGCTATCGCCCGGTACTCAACCCTGAACCTTAGACTGATGCCTTGTGTACATAGTCATTGAACACTGGATATATTTTTACATACAGTTTTACCCAGTTAATATGAATATACTGTATTCTAGTCAAAGCTCATCCTCTATAACTACTGCTGTACACACATTTTCTATTCATATACTGTCCATAAATGTCTATACACACCATCACATACATATATATTCATATTCCGGACTCTAAAAATAATTGTCCTGGTATTTCTTAATTCTTTTTATTTTGGGGATTTGTGTGTATTGTTTTGTATTTTTAGGTATGGCTGCACTGTTGGAGCTAGGAACATAGCAGGTATTACTGCACTGTTGGAGGTAGAGACACAAGAATTTCGCTGCACCTGCGATAACATCTGCAAAATGTGTACACAAACAATACACTTTGATTTGACCTGTACAACAACAACAGCAAGCAGCAGGGGGTGGATAGCAGGAGAGCATGGAGGGAGAGGACAACTTGCTAGTAGGCTTTACAATGGCCAATATCTACAGTATTTGTTTGACTGGTAAAATGCTATTTCCATATTCAGATAGCATGCAGAAAGTGCATCGACTGTAACATGCTCAGACACAGCAGGAGGTGTGTACATTAGTGTGATGTTTCTCCTAACCCAAACTCAGGTTTTCCCACTATGAGAGGTGACTTTTTACCATCAAAGTCTTCCAATTCCCCTATGAGTTCCTCTGTTCTGGGGAAGAAGGTTACATGATGAAGCCCTTTTGATGTACACTGGGGCCTTTCCAACGTGTTGACTTTTCTGCTGACAAAGAAATCTCTATCTTTTCTCTCTCTTTGTTTTCTCTTTCTTTCTCTACCTGTGAGAACAAAGGATTGAGCAAATGGGGATCCTGGATTGTGGGTCGATTGTGGGGAAAAAAAGCTTTGGCCAGGAGCCTCAGAATACCTATCTGCACATGAACTTTCAGAATATTGTATTAAAGATGTTGGCCTTTTAGATGGTATTGATCGGCAGCAAAACAAACCCCCTGCATCGAAGTCAGAACAGCGATATCCACAGTTCCATATACCTGAGTAACAATGTTGTTTTTTCTGTTGTTTTCCCATTGTATATTATCGTTCAGGTTTTAGTATGTCTCCCATGAATATAATAACTTGTTGAATGCCAGCAATCTCTTGGTTATGGATTGGATCTTGCCATGTCAGCAATATAGTCTCTAATATCCATCGTTCATCGTTCCAATATCCATCGTTCCATCGTTCCAATATCCATCGTTCATCGTTCCAATATCATCGTTCCATCGTTCCAATATCCATCGTTGTTTTCCCATTGCATATGTTAACGTTTCATTACAAATCTTGCATGAATATAATAACTTGTTGTTTAATTGATTGCCAGCAATGTCTTGGGTGTTGCCTGGATCTTGCCGTGTCAGCAATATAATGTAGTCTAAGAAAGACAGGGTGAAGAGCTACTGTACTTGATTAGTTCAGGAAAATCAGTTCTGCACCTTTCACACGAGGGGTTGGAACTTGGAAGCATTCTTACAATGCGTTACTTATCATAAAAAAGGGGGGAAATGCATTACTCATTTCACTGTGAAACAAGACATGGGTAGTCTTACATAGCATCATCCTGATTTCAAGGTGAAAGACTCATTTAAGACAAAGTACATGATGGATTTGCAATGTGATATGGTACTATGGAAACCATGTTAAAGGACTACAAATCCAACTTGGTTGCAGACTGAAACAAATTAGCCATACCCTGGATCTTTCCTATTTCTTTCATGGTTTGCTTTTTTAATTTATATTTTACAAAGGATTTTACTTGAAGATATATTACAACATGTTAGGTTTTAGTAGTCAGATGTGGTTACAACTGTGCTCACAAGATTAAATGGTGCCTTGATGTAAAAAAATAAATGAAAATACAAAAATGTAATCTTCTTTGTAGCCTACTACTACGTATGGGGAGATGTTATAGTCCCAGTTCTAAATGTTTTATGAAAGTGTTTGTCTCTTTAATTTCTGCTGAACAAATATTCGTTGTTCTGTGGTTTTGATCAGTCCCTCATTAACAATGTAGTAAATGTGAAGAAAATCATCAGAGGACTTGTATTTTCACAGCATCGTAACGGCTCTCGTTTGTAGAAGGAAGAGTGGACCAAGGCGCAGCGTGGTAGGCATACATCGTCTTTTTATTGATGACACCAAAACAAAATAACAAAGACAAAAAAACGAAAGCGAACAGTTCTGTCAGGCACAGACACTAAACAGAAAACAAGATCCCACAAAACCCAAAAGGAAAATGACAACTTATATATGATCCCCAATCAGAGACAACGATAGACAGCTGCCTCTGATTGGGAACCACACTCGGCCAAAAAACAAAGAAATAGATAACAGACGTTCCCACCCGAGTCACACCCTGACCTAACCAAACATAGAGAATAATAAGGATCTCTAAGGTCAGGGAGTCACACCCTGACCTAACCAAACATAGAGAATAATAAGGATCTCTAAGGTCAGGGAGTCACACCCTGACCTAACCAAACATAGAGAATAATAAGGATCTCTAAGGTCAGGGAGTCACACCCTGACCTAACCAAACATAGAGAACAATAAGGATCTCTAAGGTCAGGGAGTCACACCCTGACCTAACCAAACATAGAGAACAATAAGGATCTCTAAGGTCAGGGCGTCACACCCTGACCTAACCAAACATAGAGAACAATAAGGATCTCTAAGGTCAGGGCGTCACACCCTGACCTAACCAAACATAGAGAATAATAAGGATCTCTAAGGTCAGGGCGTCACACCCTGACCTAACCAAACATAGAGAACAATAAGGATCTCTAAGGTCAGGGCGTGACAAGCATAAAAACAAAAACAGCAAGGGAACGAAAATAAATGACATTATCCAAAATAAGATACACTTTAAACAATTCCCTTTTATTCCCAATGAATCTGTGCCAGAAAAAAAAATATATCAGATATATGACTAGTGTGGCTGGAGTCTTTGACAATTTTAATGGCCTTCCTCCACTACAGCCCCCTCTATGTGAATGGGGGCGTGCTCGGCCCTCCAATTCCTGTGGTCCACGATCAGCTCCTTTGTCTTGCTGATGTTGAGGGAGAGGTTGTTGTCCTGGCACCACAGTGGCACGTCTCTGACCTCCTCCCTGCGGGCTGTCTCATCACCGTCGGTGATCAGGCCTACTCTGGGTCAGGGAGAGGTTGAAATATCAGTGAAAACACTTGCTAGCTGGTCAGTGCATGCGCATCGTACGCATCGTGGTAATTATTCTGGCCCTGTGGCCTTGTGAATGTTAACCTGTTTAAAGGTCTTACTCGCATTGGCTACGGAAAGCATAATCACACAGTCGTCCAGAACAACTGGTGCTCACATGCATGGTTCAGTGTTGATTAGGAGCATCAGAGCCGATGTAGTAGGATTCAATCTTACTCCTGTACTGACGTGTTGCCTGTTTGATGGCTCATTTGAAGGGCATAGCAGGATTTTTTAAATCAGTATCCATATTTGTGTCACGCTCCTTGAAAGTGGCAGCTCTAGCCTTTAGCTCAGTGTGGCTGTTGCCTTTAATCCATGGCTTCTGGTTAGGATATGTACGTATGGTCACTGTGGGGACTACATTAACTTAATAATGAAGCTGGTGACTGATGTGGTAAACTCCTCAATGCCATCGGATGAATCCCAGAGCATAATACAATCTGTGCTAGCGAAAAAGTCCTGTAGCGTAGCGTCCGCTTCATTGGACCACTTCTGTATTGAGCGCATCACTGGTACTTCCTGTTTGACTTTTTCATTGCAAGCAGGAATTTAGAGGATGGAGTTATGGTCAGAGTTGCCAAATGGAGGGAGACCTTTGTATGCGTCTCAGTGTGTAGAGGTGAGGTGATCTGGAGTTTTTTTCGCCTCTAGTTGCACAGTAGACAACTTGCTGTGAAGTTCACTTCCAGGTGACACCAAGTGACAGAGGGAGGAGAAAAAAGGATAGAGGACTGCGTCTGTCTGTGGTGAAAGGTTGTTTATGAGTTCATACAAACTGTATTCCGACCACCAATACCCAAAGGTTATCTATGGAGGTTGTTTCTCAGTTGGGTTGGTACCAACAGCAGTTTTGTGTAGATTGTGCTTGGAATGTTAATAATTCCTGTCTCTGTCAGTTGAACGGTGATGGGCCTAGACTGGCAATGTTCTGTTTTTCTTGACAGTTTTGAATTCATATGGAGTAGTTATTAAAGTTGAAGCCAGAAATGATCACGGTTCTTGGGGTTATGTGTGGGTTCGTAGAGTGTATTATTTCCCTCCCTGCAAGCTAGCTGTTTGTGTGTGTGTGTGTGTGTGTGTGGAGTGTTGTACCCTGACCGCTAACACAGAACTCACACACCGGGGTGGGGAAAGGACATGCTAGTTTAATGAATGATTGATGAGGGGAATAGATGTCGGCCTGTTTGGGGACAAAGGCTTGAGCTAGTGACCTTGACCAGCTCAGTGGAGGCTGCTGAGGGGAGGACGACTCACAAAAACGGCTGGAATGGATCAGTGGAGGCTGCTGAGGGGAGGACGACTCACAAAAATGGCTGGAATGGATCAAATGGAATGACATCAAACACATTGAAACCATGTGTCTTATGTCAGTCAACCAATTCCACTCCAGCCATTACCACGAGCCCGTCCTTCCCAATCAACCTGTGCACTGTGGGACAGCAGAGACACAACACCACACACAGTTGGCATGCTTTCTGTTATATTGTACTATGTACCATATTGTACCATAGACTACCTGTCTTGATTTGGGTGCTCAGGGCATCCCAGAGGTCAGTGCTAGTCAGTCTCCAAAACTCACATCAGTTTGGGAAACATGAGAGTGTAACTATGGTGATCTGAACCCCGGTCTCAGAGGAAATTAGACAAAGTGGAAATTCCCCCTTGGGCTGAGGATGACACTCATTTTACGTCACAGGCAGGACCACCTCATGATGATTGTAACGTATATGCTAGGAGTCAGGAACCAGGTGCAGAAGGTGAGTTTAATAATGAGAAAAAACAGATAAACAAAACAGGAGAAGCGTACTGAACATGAACAAAACCAATCCTGCCTGAAGACTGAGGCTACTGAGGGCTAAATAAAGGGGAAGTAATCAAGGTAATGATGAAGTCCAGGTGTGTTTATAATGATGGGGAGTAGGTGTGCATAATGTGGGTTGCCAGGACCGGTGGTTAGTAGGCCCGCGACATCGAGTGCCGGGTGTACGGTGACAGGAGGACAGCGCCGAGGGCGGGGAGCTTAGCCGTTCCGGACGGAGGAGAAGGAAACCCAGGACAATGTGGGGGTCAGTAAGGACCTGAGGGCATAGGCAGGGGATCCATCAATGTCCATGGGAGGCAGAGGGGTGTCGCGAGGGACGGCATCAGCAAGGGGACCAGGAACCACTGCCCTGAGGGAAACATGAAAAGAGGGTGAGATCCGGTAATTGGTGGGGAATTGTAAATGGTAGGTTATCTCATTAACCCTCAGGAGGACCTTGAAGGGCCCCACAAACCGGGGGCTCAGCTTCCGGCAGGGCAGGCAGAGTGGGAGGCTCCTGGTGGAGAGCCAGACACCATCATTAGGATGAAACATGGGAGCCTAACTGCGGTGGTGGTCCACCTGATCCTTCTGATGCCAGATAGCGCTTTTGAGCCTCACTGGGTGGCGTTCCATGCCTCCTCTGTGCGTCGGAACCACTCGTCCACTGCAGGGGCCTCGGTTTGGCTCGGAGTCCATGGGCCCAGGACCGAGTTTGGGAAACTCTGCCTTACATAATAGTCAGTCCACCCTCAAAACACTAGCTTACTAGGAATTGTTTCATTATGCAGTGTAACCACTATCTATAGGAATATACGGTATTAATAGCCTACAGAAATGGGCTGCAATATTCAAGGTTCATTTCCATAGCAACATCAGGACCAAGTTTGGGAAACCCCGATGTAAGGGATAAATGCCGATGTTCTGTACATTTACCTTGGAAATAATAGACGATGCAGCAGGAGAAGGTGGAGCCGAGTCCCTTTGTAGAGTTAATTTTTCCAAGGTAATGTTCAGAACGGAGATGTTGATCCCGCTTATAGCAAAGAAAACAATACTAAAGCACATTTAAATAAAACATTTGTTGATATTTTCATTTTTATAAGAGCATTCATACTTTCTCATATTTTGATTGCTAGAGACGCAACCCAGTCGTTCGTGTGATTAGTTCGATATTCATGGATGCGACCCAGTTGTTCTTTTGGTTATTAGAGACGCGACCCAGTCGTTCGTTGCTTGTTTGCGAGCCAACTATCTACGGCTAACACAGTCACGACCTCTGCAGCCAGAATAACAGCAAAGTAGCTGCATTTGCATTTGTCTAAGCTGTTTTCTATTGACATTCATTTTGATACATCCATACCAATGGGCTGATGATGCCCGATTTTGCCTGGCATAGCTACAAAAGCTTGCTTTCTCATCAGGACACTCGACCCTGTTCATTACGAGGAGATCGCATTGCATATCAATCACTAAGCTAGAAGCTAGCTAAATAGTTTGTTGCTAGCAAACCTGCCAATTTGACAACTGAATTTAAATATACCAGTTACTGAAAACAGTTGGTCAAAATAGTAACATATGGGAGGATTTGACAGCATAGTGCCAATCATGACTACAACATAGGGACCAGAGAAATGCATGTTCATCCCTCACCATGTTAGGTCATCAGATGCTCCAAAATATGTCTCTGCAAAAAAAATCTATGTTAGCTGGGTAGATAATTTTTTCCTCGTTGGACCTGCGTTTACAATATATACAATTTCAGTTTGAGTGGTTGTTGGTTTAGCTTTCTGTAACTTTGTAGCAAGTATGGTCTGCATGTGTAGGTGCTTATTGCATCATGATTGCATGGAGTCCCATAACTTTTACAACGGTCCCATTATCTGGTTTTAATGTCCATTCTAGAATGCCCTTCTAACCAATCAGAAATGAGTATTCAACAATGCTGTGATATAATTGGCATGAATAGACTGGTTTTACGCACAACAACTTTCTATCCAAGAGAGGACGGCTCATGTCATGCAGGTTCAGGTAAGCTATACAGGACAGTTGTATATTCTAGAAATATATTGGTAGTTGATTAGTATGCTGTTGCATCGAAAATACAATCTGCAGTAGTGTTAAAGGAATTTTAATTCCTATGTTTATCAACCAATTCAATTAAAACACTCTGCCCATACATAAGAATTTGTAAGATAATTATCAGCATTAAATGGACAGAAACCAGTCTTAAAATCAATCAATCAATAGCGTTTATTCTCGAGAGTACTGATCATAATACATTTTACATCAGGTTATATAATAAAGATGATGTCATAGGTTTTAATGTCCATCCTCCTCTCGAATACAATGGCAGTGTAGTTAGAGTTCTCATTACTGTCTGCCACCTGTTAAACTATCTGCAACTGACCCAAGGTCTTTCCCTTCCCTGGGTAGAGACATCATTCTAGCCTGTCTGAAGATAAACCCATTCTTTCTAACAAGGAACACATAACATTCAACATTATGATTATAATAAGATTCATTCTTACAGTAATATAGTAGTATTCTGTTTAGTTATAATTCTAAGTCAAATGTATACATATTTTAGTCATTAAACACAAAAGTCCCATAACAAGTAGAGAGTTTGGTAGATAGAAGGTGCTCTTTGGTAAAAGGGGTAAATTGGTCATCAAAAAGAGAGGATCAAGGCACTCTTAATAATTAAAATGCCTTTATTAGTATGGCATGTTCAATAGAAACAAAGTTGTAAAAATCGACGCGTTTCGGCTGCATGGCCTTCGTCAGGGAGTACAAAAAAAAGGAATACAATGTCCTCTTTTAAACAGCTTTTCCAATTAGCCCTAATTGGAAGAGGGAGTGGTTACAAAATGAATTGGACACACCTAGTGAGCAATACTATACACATTAAAAGGTGAAATACTGTAGCTATGTTATCGTAAAAATACAACTCCAAGCTAGAAGTATCAGAACACTAAAAGGTAGTTCTAACCTTAAATATGACTGGGAGAAGTGTCAAGAATAAGAAAGCAATATATTCCATAGTACACTAGAACACATACAATCTGCAGTGTTTGAAATTCCGACTTTAAATAATGAACAAGTAATTACATTATAGCCGCCAGCCAGCCATCAGACACATTATTGCCAACAGCCAGCAGACACTGTGTATAGCTTGTTAGGCTTAACATGAGAAAATGACAACCAAATAGGCCTACAAATAAACATGTATCCATTAGCTAAAGCAAAGCTACAAGCGCAAAGTTAACGTAAAATTACAGGAACTTTTTTAAATCCGTAAGAGTATATTGTCGCACCTACGCACCAATCTAAGTAACATAATAAAAAAATCTACATCAAAATCCATCAGTTTGAGCAAGAGATATCTGTTTTTTGGCATGGGCTGCGTCTCAATCAACCACTATGTCGGCCTTCTGCATTTGCGGTGGAAGGTGGCCGGGCTACAGCGTGTTTGTCAGACCATGAGACATCCAAAAAACCTCTCTTCTCACAAAAACATCTGTAGCATCCGACTGTTTGGCCTACGACCCCCACAAGCTCCACGGGACTCGTCAGAAGTTGGTACCGCCAATGTGCCATCTTCTGTCTGTAGTGTCCAAACCGTTAGGGCAACAAAAAAAGGGGTTAAATATGTGTCCAGTAAACACAAATATTTCCTTAGCTTTCTTATATCACCTAGATATAGGAACGACACTTCAAAACCTTATTCCTTATGATTAATTATTTGACTGTCTGTTTTTCCATTTATGAATGTGTTATTTGATGCATAAAGGCCAAATTCAATATTTTATCAAATCATTTTTTATTCCTACTGGGGTCCTAAAATTCCAAATCAAATAGCTAAATGGTAAGACAATCTTAAAACAATTCCCATCTTAAAACAAAGGCTTTGTCTGTAACGGCTTCCGTCGGTAGAAGGAGAGGAGGACCAAAGCGCAGCGTGGTATGTATCCATATTTATTAGAATACTTCTTCAATACGAACAAAACAATAAACAAACGAAAACCAACGAAGCTACAGTCCTGAACTAGAGAACATAAAACACATGAACGCACGAACAGGAACAATCACCCACAAACCAACAGTGAAAACAGGCTACCTTAATATGGTTCCCAATCAGAGACAATGAAAAACACCTGCCTCTGATTGAGAACCATATTAGGCCAAACAACAAAGCCAACATAGAAACACAAAACATAGAATGCCCACCAAGCTCACGTCCTGACCAACTAAACAAAGGAAATAAGGTCAGGAACGTGACATTGTCACTGCCGCTGTAAGGAGGAGACCAAGGCACAGCGTGGTATGCGTACATACTTATTTATTATAACGAATGAACACTGAACAAAATAACAAACCATGAAGCTATATGGATAGTGCAGACAGGCAACTAAACATAGAATAAGAACCCACGAACACAAAAGGGAACATGGCTACCTAAATATGATCCCCAATCAGAGACAACGATAAACAGCTGCCTCTGATTGGGAACCATATCAGGCCACCATAGACATATAAATCACCTAGACCTACAACAACCCTTGACATACAAAAACCCTAGACAATACAAACTAACGTACCCACCCTAGTCACACCCTGACCAAACCAAAATATAAAGAAAACAGCAATAACTCAGGTCAGGGCGTGACAGACTTTGAGATTTTAACAGTGAAATATTTAATGGCATTAAAAACATTTTTCAACCAGGCAGGTGCGCCACGAAAGTCAGAAATAGCGATAAATTAAATGCATTACCTTTGAAGATCTTCTTCTGTTGGCACCCCAAAAGGTCCCAGCTGCATCACAAATGGTCCTTTGTTTGATAAAGTCCTCGATAAAGTCCCAAAAACTCAGTTTAGCTGGCGCGCCTTATTCAATAATCCACCGGTTTCCCTCCTTCAAAATGCATACAAAATGAATCCCAAACGTTACCAATAAACTTCTCCAAACAAGTCAAACAACGTTTATAATCAAACCTCGGGTACCCTAATACGTAAATAAATGCTAAAATTTAAGACGGAGAATCGTTATTTTCTTTACCGGAGATAAACAACAAAGAACGCGCTCTCATCCATGGGCATGAAAACACTACAGATGGTTTGTCCTCTGGTTTTTGCCTGCCATATCAGTTTTGTTATACTCACAGACATTATTTTAACAGTTTTAGAAACTTTAGAGTTTTCTATCCAAATCTACCAATTATATGCATATCCTAGCTTCTGGGCCTGGGTAACAGGCAGTTTACTTTGGGCACGCTTTTCATCCAGACTTCAAAATACTGCCCCCTAGCCCAAAGAGGTTTAATTAAGGAAAACATAAAATAACAGGATTGTTGTTCACAACCATCACAGCAGTAAAGAACCCTACCTTATATGCAAAAAAAAGGGTGACACATAGAGTATCACCATCACCACTGACAAAGAACCCCACATTAACTTTTTTTTATTCTATGGTTCTCCTCTATCACAATCATGCTATTCATCTGAGGAGACAGGCGTGAAGAAGAGAGTAAAGTTAAGGGTTTCCAAAACACCTCCTTTAATCCCTGCTCTCTCTATGCACTCCTGTTTCCTCTCTTCTATAGACAGCAGCAGACTCATCATCCCTCTTTCTTCATTATTTAAAGCCTGCACTCCAATGCTGAAAGGCTCTTTACACCAGCTGATCGGTTCTTATCCACATTGTGAACTGTGTGAATTGTTATCCACATTGTGTACAGCCCTGAGGATGTACCCTGTAAAGTAACACTTTTAATAGTCAAATTCCTGAAAAGATGCACATTGTGTCTTTAAAACTTCATTACAAACTAGAGCAGGAAAATATCTGAGCTTGGTCTAGGTTCAAACAGGCACACTTGTATTAGCTTAAGACCAGCCGCCTCCTGCCCTCTCCTCCTCTCTGTCCGTTTATAGCTAGCATCCCCTTCTGCTGTGGTGTTTACCAGGCAGGCAGACCGAGATAGAGCTAGTCCATTAGAGCATCGGCCCAAGCACAGCACCGACCACTTAATAATTTATCCACCACAATCTAAGGCATGAGGCATGGTACAAATCACCTTGCTCCCGGCTGACCCCTCCTCACATTCCAGGACTCATCAGGCCTAGGGGTTAGCCCCCTCCTCCAGACAGGTCATAGGTCACCAGGTCAGGTTGGTAAGAACCAGGAAATAGGTTAACCCTTGTAAACCAGAGATGTGGTGTTTAATATGCATGTCTGACACAAGAAGGACCACTGGGACACCGATAATTAGGGTCCTGGGTTAAATCACTGATTACCCCTCTAATCCAGACCATGTACAAAACTGTACTGGAATCCGTGTTTAATCTAAAACCATTTTGAGGGCTGAGCAAACTCATGTCTCTGTCTGATCTTTGTATTATATTCATCCCTTTAACCCTCCTGTTGTGTTCGTTTCATGTTAATTCATTCTGTGTTCCCGGTCCAAAATGACTGCCCCATTATAGCTGATTATAAATCGATAATAATACATATATTATCACCTAATGTTGTGTTAGATCTTTTTATCAACTTAAGGTCTTGTGAACATTACAAGTTTTGAACTTATATTTGATATTTATGGCCTGTAGGCCTCATTGACCTGAGCTCATACAACTCGTTTTTGAGTAAAAAAAAGTATAATGTATGGATTATTTTGACTATAACAAATACTCAGATGAAACATATTGTGCTATTTATCACAGACTACTTTGTGTCAAAGTTTAACAAGGACTCTCTCCTCCTCACCAGTGTCATGATCAAAGATATTATCAAGAGCCTCACATACAGTATGTAATTTGGTCATTGTGCTGCAACAGAATGAATTGTGAGCAAGGCCTCAAAAAAGCTTTATATACCAGAGCTTCGAGAAAAGTTCTATATATTATTGAAACAATGTTGCGATTGTTTGTGAGAATGCCAACAGGTGTGGTTCCCGTGGGGGACAGATTCTATTGGGGAAAGGTTCCTGTGGGGGTTGCCATGGAAGCCAAAAAGGGGAGTGAGGTGTGTGTGCTCGCGCTCAAACACACATGCATGTAGGGGTCTGGGAGAGGAAATGTGTCCATCTGATGAATGGGCATGTGCCTGAACTCAATTTTATACACTAATTGTAGTCTCACCCATTCATTTCTAAAGACCAGTCATTTTTGACCGGGAACACAACAGGTGTACAAAAGTTAACGCCAAAAACTGAATGAAAATCATCAAAATGTATTTTGTGTGTTCAGATGCCCTAAGTGGACAAAGTCATGGAACCTTATGACAATCAGATTAAATTAACTACATTTTTCAGAGAGAGAACTTGTAAATAGGTCCAATTCGACCGGAACCCAGCAGGAGGGTTAATGACTATGATTATGATAAGTAGTGGTGAATTAAATACATATTTTGATTCCCTTTTGTAACGAGTGCGCTGAGAGTCGGGAAGCAAGTTCAGGGAGTGAGTGTTTTAATAAATAAAAGAAACAATGAACACGAAACACAAGCAACGCACCGACATGAAAACAGAGTCAATAACCCCTGAGGAAAAAAAACAAGGGGAGTGACAGATATAGGGAAGATAATCAAGGAGGTGATGGAGTCCAGGTGAGTGTCATGAGGCGCAGGTGCGCGAGACGATGGTGACAGGTATGCGGGATAATCAGCAGCCTAATGACATAGAGGCTGGAGAGGGAGTATACGTGACACCTTTAATAGCACAGCCTCAATGGACCTCCATGTCTTTGTTTTTGGCAAACTACACTGAAGTTAACAGGATGAACCCGTTTCACTTTCTCATCTCCTCCCTACCTCCAGAGTCTCATCCTTACTTCCCCCAAACATCTCTTTCCTTCATCCTTCTGTTTTGTACCGCGGCCAAGAATCTGTCCCCTCCTCTTCCTCTGCTTAGACCTAAGCAATCCGCTCAGTAGTGTGAAAGTACTTTAGGCAAATGTCTCTCATTAAAAAGCAATTGAAAGCAAACACTATTTTCTCTTGGGGGAACCGTTGTCTCTCCCGAGTCATAAATACTGGCCAGTAGCTAGAAGCATCGCTGATTGGCTCACTAATAAAATAATGCAGTGGTATGGTGACCTGTTCAGAGAGAGGGAGGAATAAAATGAAAGAATGTTCCCCCTTAGCCTTCACAGTTAAAAGCCGTAGGTAATGCTAGCGATTAGCTCGCTAGCAATTAGAGCAGCCTGAGTTTGTGATAGCAGGTCATTACCTAAAGAGGAATTTATTTCCCACAGAAAGCAATAATCCTTCTGGCCAGGGGTATTAATCAGTGGCGGTCGGTGCCATTTTAAGATTAGGGAGGATGATTTTTTTTAATGAGCATGGCCTTCTTTCTTTTATAGTTTATTGGATGACTGTTCAACTGTTGTATTTCTCGTAGAGTCAACTATTCATGACTATGGGTGATTTTCCAGTACATATATTATGCACTTCAGGAGCAGTAAGCAGAATCATAGTCTTAAAGAGAAGACATATTATGTGTGTGTGTCTGTATTTTGTATCATTGCTAGGGTTACGCCACCAATAGAATCTGTAAACAAGCAAGAATCTGTAAACAAGGAAGAATTGAGACAGAAAGATAATGGTGGCGATAGGCCAAGGGGTGTTAATCATCTACATAGAGGGGAGTGACCATGTGTGTTGTCTGAAGGTGGAAACCTATAAATCCTGAGGTCTGTAATGAGTGCAGTTGTTCCATGGAATTGCTCGGCTTTGTTACTTTTTGTAATAAAGTCTATTTTAATTCACAAGCTCCGGTATCTGAGATATATTTGATTCAATATTTCCACGACACTATTCACCATATTTTATGCACTGCAGTGCTAGCTAGCTGTAGCTTATGCTTACTGGATTCATTGTCTGATACTTTGATTGGGTGGACAACATGACAGTTCATGCTGCAAGAGCTTTGATAGGCTGGAGGATGTCCTCCGGAAGTTGTCAGAATTACTGTTACTATAGATCTACGTTGCAAAACAATCCTTTTATTTGGTAACGTTAAAGTATATAGTATATAGTATAGTATAGTAAAGTAAAAAAGGTTAACTTTTTTAATGTTTCAATTTTTCTTTTTATGAAATTCACTGAGTAAGATGGTCCTCCTTTCTCCTCTGAGGAGCCTCCACTGGTATTAATAATGTGTCTCGGAGAAGAAGGGAGGAAGGAGGTAGGGAGGAAGGAGGTAGGGAGAATGGAGGGCGAGAGGTCAGAGGCTGCATTTTGACGGAGGAAAATAACAATGTTTGCCGTAAAAAGCCACAGTGACACTTTATAATAACGAGCGCTCATTACGAAGGGAACACATTAGTAATTTAGTCATTGTAAATAATTCATGAAGGGGCAGTTTACCTCAGTTTCACTGCAAGTTGGGACATGATTTATTGCACATTGTGCCAGGTCTGTTGTGGTCATAATGTGCCTGTTCTTTCATAAACATATTTTTCATTGCTTCTTTGAATATGACTCAATGAGACTTAAATGGTTATCCATGTAATAAACTGGCAGTTAGCGCGTAGTAACCATATCAAATGGCTATCAATCAGGTGGTAATGGTTAATTAAAATTGTCATTAGATGCATAGACTGCTCATCCATCACACTGATTTATATTCAGTATAAAACCATGCATTGATCTGGAAGCATAGTATTCATCTATACGAAGCTGGGCAATTTGACAGATAAGGCCAGGCTATGCTGCATATGTGTACCTACATGGAGAAATAAAATGCACACACACACACACACACACACACACACACACACACACACACACACACACACACACACACTCAAAGGGATTGAGTAGTCTTTGATGTTGATAGAGGACACAGACACAGACACAGACAGCACACACACACACACACACACACACACACACACACACACACACACACACACACACACACACACACACACACAGACACAGACACAGACACAGACACAGACAGCACACACAGATCATTATCTCCCTGGTGGTGTTGCTCTGTGACCTCTGGGAGAGGTGGTGTGTATACTGTAATGTAATCTAGTAGTGAGGAAGTGCCTCAGCAGGCCTGACTGAGATCCATAACAATATGTAATAAATACACCAGGAGATTGGGCCTCCGGGTTATTCATCAGGACTGAGGTAGAAACACACACACCTGGACCTCCTCCTTTTCCCAGTCCCCCGCCACCAGAGATGGAATCTTTGATCATTTGTTAGCGGCTGTTGCTGCGTATGGATCTTTGCTTATAAAAACCTACATAATTCCCTTTCTGATAGCCCCAGCCCCCTGCTCATTTGGGGGAGGTGGGACAGCAGAGTAAAATAAGATTACCATGCTTCAGCAGTGGCTGTCACCGGCTTGATGAAGCCGTCATCACCACATAGCGCATAGCTATTGTTATACAGAAATCTGTTACGAATAAACACACACATGTACAAATCAATACAACCAAATAGGTTTATAATTGCATTCAAACCAGCTGCAGGTCTTTACCTGACAGTTAGGCATTGCTGCGGGTGTTTCCGTGTGTGTGTGTGTGAATATGTTAAGAGATTAATCTGGTTCTTTCACAGACTCAAATGTACTGATCAGGATCTGGTGGTGGCTGCTGTCTGCCTTCACGTGTTTATACCTCCATCTGACTCAGGATGACTGTATCACTGGATATAAGTTGTTTTTAGATACTGTAAATGAAGATGCTTGGGTTAGTAGATGAAGGCAGAGAATAAATAGACTAAATAGTAGTATAGAGTACAGAATTTATAGGATATACTAAGTTCATACTGAGTACAGAATGTACAGAATATACTGTACTAAGGTCATATTGAGTACAGAATGTACGGCATATACTAAGGTCATATTGAGTACAGGATATACTAAGGCCATAATGTTTACAGAATGTACAGTATATACTAAGGTCATACTGAGTACAGAATGAATAGGATATACTAAGGTCACACTGAGTAGAGAATGAATAGGATATACTAAGGTCATACTGAATAGAGAATGAATAGGATATACTAAGGTCATACTGAATACAGAATGTACAGTATATACCAAGGTCACACTGAGTACAGAGAATGGATTATAGATTAGACATAGATTGGAGTATGGGGTTGAAGAATTAACCTAAGTATATTCTAGAAACACAGGAAGAATTCAGCTGAAAAGTTATAGATTGATGATGGTGAAATAGTATTTGAACAGGTGCTGATAGGTCCACATACTCTAATCTGATTTAAGACTCTCATTCACAAAGTTAACACAGATGGCATTGAGATCCAAATCTTTCTATGTGGATTAGATAAGCCTATTTCACTGTTATGTCAATCTTCTTATATATGACAACAGCAAAGCTAAGTATTTAGTGCAGCCAGCAAGGTGAAATTTGATTTCTCTGAAAATAGGATTTTTGAAGTATCTGTGTGGGTGTGATTTCTACACCCTAACAGTTGTCAGATGGCTATATGGACACACACAATCAATGTGAAAGCTCAATAATACTTTGTGGACAGAAAACAAGAGAGAGAGAGAGAGTCTTTCCAATTTGACAGGATGCCTTTTGCAGTTCCCTCTAATGACATGTGAAGGCAGGCTGGTGTTTCCTTACTCAAGTGTAATCTATTTTGAAAGTAGTGTCACAGAAACAATATGACAATGATAATAATTATCCCCGGGGAGTAGATGGAGAAGTTATTTTGGGATGTTAGCCAGCTGTCCCGGTATGCATGCTTGAAGACTTTTGTTACAAACATGGACAGAAAGATAATTTTCCATTTCAGACATAACCGATTATTATCTGTTGGGCTGTTTCATTTTCTTCCTTCGTTTATAATAAGAAGTAAAATGTCAAACAATTTGATATGCAAAGTCTAGTGGAGTCTTTAGGGCTTTGTCTAGGCTCTTTTTATTGACCGTCATGGCTTCGATTCCTTTATACGCTCACTATTCTCTTCCCTTCTGAATAAAATCAATCACTCAAGCAGTACCGTACACACCGCACAATGGGAATAGTTAGCCATACAGTAATCTCTCATGGACAGATCTACGTAAACATAACTGAATCTGTTGGGATGGAATGGGATGTGTGGGATAACGAGCAGCATTAGTTCCGGTGTTTGGGTTTTTCGTCCCTGGTTATTTGGACAAACCCTGATTTCGCAGGTGTTAGCGTCTTTGGAATTTAGCCTGTAACTTGCAAAGAGAGAGGGTGGAGCTCCTCGTTCTAGTTCCGCTCCTCGTTCTAGCATCTCTCTCTTCTCTTCACACGTATGGACCCAGAATTTACGCAAGCAGCTGACAAATTACATGAGACTTTAATTCTGAGTTAACCGAGATTAGCCATACAGTGCAGGTGGCGGAGTGCATAGTTGAACTCTCTGGTTAGCTACAGTACAAGTTGAATGGTGATAGTCCAGAAGAAATGCAGTATGCAGATGAACCTAAAGTACGCAGTACAGAGCACTGTATGCTAAGGGCTTTCATGGAAGAGAATTGGATCCCCTCCCTCCCATGCTGTGATCTCTCTACCTCTCCCATTCTATCTCCCTCCCTCCCTAAATTACTCCAGGGTTTGGGATGGGATCGTCTCATCTCATAGCAGTGAGATATGATGAGAGACCTCTCTCTGTGTGTGTGTCTCTCTGTGTCAGTCTCTCCCCAGGTAGATCTGGTTCTGCCAGCGGCCCAGTTTTTCATGTGATAGCTCACTATGCACGCCATGGCACTGCTCGTCAATACCTCTAAAACTCTCTCTCTCCCTCTCCAAGGGCTAGGACTGGAGTTGGTTATGATGCTGTAGTGTGTTTATTTACTCTGTTTCTGTTTATTCCATATCTATTTTCTCTGTCAGGATTTGTATGTGATTTATAGGGGTTTGGGATAGAGATAGATGAGCTACATTTGTCACCTCTCCCCATCCCTCACTATCTGTAACTTCTAAACTCCCTCGCAGGACACCTGAGATCCAGGCGGTTTATTTTTAAAACCGGTGTCAATGTTCTAATTCTGATTCCAAACGACTCAAGTGACATAATCATATTTCATATTTAAACATGGTTCTGAGAAGTCCTGACGGTGGAGACAACAAAGACACGTGTGGTGTGAGTTCTAAGAACAAATCCGCCCGCTGCTGTTCAGTGTCACGTATCCGTTTTGCTCTCTGGACGTTGGTTTGGTGTATGTTACTTCTTTCCTTCTCTCTTTCCCTGTGTCTTTACATTTCTCCTCTCCCTTTGTTTTCTCTCTTCTCTCCTCATCCCCTCTCATCTCTTAATTTCAGTGGATATATTTTGGTGCCCTGTGTGAGGATTAGCAGGTCTGTTTTTTTCCGAGAGGTGCCAGGGTACCATACAAAAGGACTTAAGCCTCTGAGCCCAGGGACGCGGGTTCAGGCCTCCCCCGCCACTGCGTTGAAGTAGTTGTGCCAAACAGCTGACAAGGCGAGGCAGGGTTAACAGCAAACATCCCTCAGGCTGCAGGGTCATGACAGGGCCATGGCTACCCCCTGGGGTACTTGTGTGTTTGGTATTTGTTTTACTTGAATATCCAGAGTCTGTTTCGGTTTATTAATGTGCTGGTGCCGAGCGTTGTGCGCCTGGCCCCAAAGCAACACTCAGAGGAGAAGACTGCACACCCTGAGGCGACTGCCTCTCCGAAACACACAGACAATAGCATATCACAAAGTTGCAGAGCTGGAAGCAGACACCGGGTGTGCGTTTTCAGGCTTTTGTGTTGTATTTGTTTTCATAAATGGAGCACAAAAACGTAATATGCTGCCGTTGCTGGATTTCATTTTAGGAAGGATGTTTGGCTTTTGTCAGTCAGAGATCAGTTGGCCCTTGGTATGTGTGTGTGTGTGTGTGTGAGCGCGCATGGCGGTTGGTACAGTTAAAGATTATAATTATTTTTATGAGCATGGCCTTATTTTTATTACAGGATATTGGATGACTGTCATTCATATTCCATTCACCTAGTTCAATGTAACGTTGAAAGGTTTAGGCTACTACATGATACTCAAATGTTCCCTATACCCATCAAGAGGTAGCTACAGCCTAGCCCATGAATGAAAGTTTAAAACGTGGGGCCACAGGTCAAGAGAAATTTGACGAATCAAGGTGATAGATATTGATACATTCAATACGACCTTGCAGACTCTTGACTGCATCTAGCTGATCTAGGGTGTAATCATTGGTCAAACATTTTTGGACAAATTCAGGTATGTTTATCCCCGTGTCCTTCCGTATGCTTCCGTTTAGGAAATGTCTACGCATCTTTGTGCTCCCCTCCCCTCCCCTTTTCCGATCAGTTGTCTGTGACCAGGCGAATAAACCTTTCCAAGCAAAACCTTCATATCATAACCGCTAACTGATACACACAGCCTACATCGATGCCACCATATTAACGTCATAGTTTACATACACTACATGACCAAAAGTATGGGGACACCTGCTTGTCGAACATTTTATTCCAAAATGATTGGCATTAATTTGGAGTTGGTCCCACTTTGCTGCTATAACAGACTCCACTCTTCTGGGAAGACTTTCCACCAGATGTTAGAACATTGCTGTGGGGACTTCATTTTTTCAGCCACAAGAGCATCAGTGAGGTCGGGCATTGATGTTGGGCAATTAGGCTTGGCTCTCAGTCGGCGTACCAATACATACCAAAGGGGTTTGATGGGGTTGAGGTCAAGGCTTTGTGCAGGCCAATCAAGTTCTTCCACACCGATCTCGCCAACATTTCTGTATGGACCTTGCTTTGTGCACGGTGGCATTGTCATCCTGAAACAGGAAAGGGCCTCCCCCAAACTGTTTCCACAAAGTTGGAAGCACAGAACCATCTAGAATGTTATGGTATGCTGTAGCGCTAAGATTTCCCTTCACTGGAACCAAGGGGCCCAGCGCAAACCATGAAAAACAGTCAGACCATTATTCCTTCTCCACCAAACTTTACATTTGGCACTATGCATTCAAGGAGGTAGCATTCACCTGGCATCCGCCAAATTCAGATTTGTCAGTCGGACTGCCAGATGGTGAAGCGTCATTCATCACACCAGAGAACGCCTTTCCACTGCTCCAGAGTCCAATGGCGGCAAACTTTACACCTGTCCAGCCGACGCTTGGCATTATGCATGGTGATCTTAGGCTTGTGTGCGGCTGCTCGGCCATGGAAACTCATTTCATGAATATCGCAGTTTGGAACTGATCAATATCCAGTGTTGTGCAGATTTGTTTTGTATGATACGATGGACCAGGATCCCTTAGTCCTTAATTGGGAAATACCACTTACTGAGTGTCGCAGGACAGACAATTTTAAGTGAAAGTGAGAAAAAAAGTACAATGAAATCACTCTTTTGCTTTTCCTTCATTTTTGAAGAAATTCATTTGTTCAAAACTGTTCAACTATTGTCTTTCTCTCTCTGAGTCAACTACTCACCACATTTTATGCACTGCACTGCTAGCTAGCTGTAGCTTACGCTTTCACTACTACATTCATTCTCTGATCTTTGATTGGGTGGACAACATGTCAGTTCATGCTGCAAAACCTCTGATAGTTTGGAGAACGTCCTCCGGAAGTCGTCAAAATTACTGCATAAGTCTATGGAAAGAGTTGAGCACCATGAGCTCAACATTGAAGTCAATATACCTAGACTAGAACGGAAGCTAGCTGTCCTCCGGCTACACCATGGTGCTACCCTACAGAGTGTTGTTGTGGCTACTGTAGACCTTCATTGCAAAATAGTGTCTTTTAATCAATTATTTAGTGACGTGAATATATTTAGTATAGTTTTATCAAAAAAGTATAACTTTAATGTTTCACTATTTTTCTTTTTATGAAATTGACTGAGGATGGTCCTCCCCTTCCTCCTTTGAGGGGCCTCCAGTGGTGTGTGTGTGTGTGTGTGTGTGATATCACAAAATGAGAATGTAAACAAATGCTTTACATGCAACCTTCATAGCATTAATTAATCATTAAAATCAACAAATATAATCAACAAAGTTGAAACAGCCAGCAATCCCTATGTATAAGGAATACATTATTATCCGTGTTAATTTCTAAGTTACAGTTTATTAATGTTTTGGTCCCAGAGACTGTTTAAATTAGATTGGAATATTTAAATGGGGAAACATTTTCTGGATTCATAGAGTCCTTTTTTTTTCATTAACTCAGACAGTGGAGGACCACAAGACGCAAGAGACAAACGGTGAAGAAACCTACTTGGGTCTTTGAGCTCATGACTATGATATCATGGACGTACTGTGTATGTCATGTCTCGGACAGTTCATCGGCAGTATCATGGAGTCAAAAGGATAGGAGAAAATCCACCAGGTAACCTGTATACTTCTTAGATAAAGGAGGAAGAATGCAAGGATGACGCGTCCACAAGGTTGGAATGAAGAAGCAAGTAACATAAGGATAAAAGCATGATGAAGCTGAATTATTACTACTGGTATCTTACAGAGAACCTATGTCCACATGGTTGCAAATAAAGCATGAATTATTGTGGAATGAAAGCTAGAGCAAAGCTGAAGTTTCACTGTTCTCAGGATCGTTGTTCTGTACTGATACAGAGTGTCTTATAGGGTTGGCTGCCATTGGTGTTTCAACAAGGCTAGCTGCAGCTCGGCATACTATGGGGTCTACTCAGCTGTAAAATGAGTTTCTGTCTTAGCCAGAATCATGGGAGAGATATTAATGAGCTCTTATTTATTTACGTTTCTTTTACACGATGGATGAAAGGGGCTCGGCTCACCAGGAACCTGATGTAACAGAAAATAGAAGAGGTTTGATTAAATACAGAGGTCTCTGTAGACAGCTGGAGATCTGTATTATGAGAAATAATGGCTTTTTGATATTTGGATTATGCAATCAGATTTGGCTGAGGCAAATCATGTTATGAGAACGTTTTATGTGAATTGTGTGAGTGTGTGTTTGCTTTCCATTCTCAGTTCATGCTGCAGCTCTTGACATGCATTATCAGTGTGTTTGTGGCTGTATTTAGTGTAGATTGCTCGGTCATTATAAATTTAGGCTCTGGATGTAGTAGTAAATACAAGCACTAGAAAACCACACACACACACACACAACCCCTTTTATGTAACAGATTTTGTACTAATGAGTCCAGGCAAGTAGTGAGAGATTATAAATTCAGCTCTGATTGGGAAAAATGACATACTGACAGCATCATTAATAAGTAAACAAGTGATTCTATTATGCTGTAGGCTGATTGTAAGCTATGGGCGGGGTCTCAGAGTCCCCATCCTGTGTGTGTGTGCGTGTGCGTGTGCGTGCGCATGCGTGTGCACGTGAGTGTGTGCGCGTGTGCCCTTCAGACCGCAGGCAGAGCCTTCCATGACTATACGGAAATGACAGTAGCACTCTAAGGTGAGAGTGAAATAGGAGTGTGGAGAATAGAGATGGAGAACACAAAAGAGAGGGCGAGCTGGAAAAAGAGAAATAGAAAATAATTGTGAGATTCTGTACTATCCCACAGAGCCAAAAGAGAGATTGGGCTGTCTGGATTATCGATCATGATTGATGTAAAACAGTATGTTAAATACATGTAAATGATATGTAAGAGGAACAATCTAGATTATTGTGGTGGGTTTGGTTGGTTGACATCACCTTTTTGTTTTTGAAGTTAGACAGTAGTAAGTTATCCTCAAATAGCAGACCTATTCTGTCTGTGTACAGTGAATTACATTAGAAGAGGTGGACTAATGAGCATCTACAGTTGTGGCCAAAAGTTTTGAGAATGACACAAATATTAATTTTCACAAAGTTTGCTGCTTCAGTGTCTTTAGATATTTTTGTCAGATGTTACTATGGAATACTGAAGTATAATTACAAGCATTTCATACGTGTCAAAGGCTTTTATTGACAATTACATGAAGTTGATGCAAAGAGTCAATATTTGCAGTGTTGACCCTTCTTTTTCAAGACCTCTGTAATCTGCCCTGGCATGCTGTCAGTTAACTTCTGGGCCACATCCTGACTGATGGCAGCCCATTTTTGCATAATCAATGCTTGGAGTTTGTCAGATTTGTGGGTTTTTGTTTGTCCACCCGCCTCTTGAGGATTGACCACAAGTTCTCAATGGGATTAAAGTCTGGGGAGTTTCCTGGCCATGGACCCAAAATATCGATGTTTTGTTCCCCAAGCCACTTAGTTATCACTTTTGTCTTATGGCAAGGTGCTCCATCATGCTGGAAAAGGCATTGTTCGTCACCAAACTGTTCCTGGATGGTTGGGAGAAGTTGCTCTCAGAAGATGTGTTGGTACCATTCTTTATTCATGGCTGTGTTCTTAGGCAAAATTGTGAGTGAGCCCACTCCCTTGGCTGAGAAGCAACCCCACACATGAATGGTCTCAGGATGCTTTACTGTTGGCATGACACAGGACTGATGGTAGCGCTCACCTTGTCTTCTCCGGACAAGCTTTTTTCCGGTTGCCCCGAACAATCGGAAAGAGGATTCATCAGAGAAAATGACTTTACCCCTGTCCTCAGCAGTCCAATTCCTGTACCTTTTGCAGAATATCAGTCTGTCCTTTATGTTTTTCCTGGAGAGAAATGGCTTCTTTGCTGCCCTTCTTGACACCAGGCCATCCTCCAAAAGTATTCGCATCACTGTGCGTGCAGATGCACTCACACCTGCCTGCTGCCATTCCTGAGCAAGCTCTGTACTGGTGGTGCCCCGATCCCGCAGCTGAATCAACTTTAGGAGATGGTCCTGGCACTTGCTGGACTTTCTTGGGCACCCTGAAGCCTTCTTCACGACAATTGAACCGCTCTCCTTGAAAATCTTGATGATCCGATAAATGGTTGATTTAGGTGCAATCTTACTGGCAGCAATATCCTTGCCTGTGAAGCCCTTTTTGTGCAAAGCAATGATGACGGCACGTGTTTCCTTGCAGTTAACCATGATTGACAGTGGAAGAACAATGATTCCTAGCACCACCGTCCTTTTGAAGCTTCCAGTCTGTTATTCAAACTCATTCAGCTTGACAGAGTGATCTCCAGCCTTGTCCTCGTCAACACTCACACCTGTGTTAACGAAAGAATCACTGACATGATGTCAGCTGGTCCTTTTGTGGCAGGGCTGAAATGCAGTGGAAATGTTTTTGGGGGAATCAGTTCATTTGCATGGCAAAGAGGGACTTTGCAATTAATTGCAATTCATCTGATCACTCTTCATAACATTCTGGAGTATATGCAAATTGCCATCATACAAACTGAGGCAGCAGACTTTGTGAAAATGAATATATCTGTAATTCTCAACTTTTGGCCACGACTGTAGACACACACACACACACACACACACACACACACACACACACACACACACACACACACACACACACACACACACACACACACACACACACACACACACACACACACACACACACACACACACACACACACACACAGAGACACCTTGGAAACATACTGTGGCAATGTATAGATAAATTACATCAGCCAGCCCCATATCTTATTTTGTCTCCGCTTGCATTCTTACTTTTTGAGTGCTATCGTTCATTTTCGGCCTTGTTACGGGATTTTTATGAATAAATGACTAAAATATGTATACATTTGACTTAGTAGTATTCGGTTTAGTTATAATTCTATGTTACTGTATGGATGAAAGAACCTCTGAATATAATGTGTTCCCTGTTAAAAAGAATGGAGTTATCTTCAGACAGGCTGGAATGATGAGTTCCTTACAGGAAATTCTGTCTCTACCCAGGGAGGGGAGAGGCCTTGGGTTGGTTGCAGATAGTCTAACAGGTGGCAGACAAAATAAGAACGCTAACTGTATTGCCATTGTATCCGAGAGGAGGAAGGACATTTTAAAACCTATGACATCATCTTTATTATATAACCTGATGTAAATTGTACTATGATCAGTACTCTCGAGAATAAACGCTATTGATTGATTGATTTTGAGACTGGTTTCTGTCCATTTTATGCTAATAAGTATCTTACAAATTCTTCTGTATGGGCAGAGTGTTTTAATTGAATTGGTTGATTAACTATAGGAATTAAATTCCTTTAACAGGCCTCCTCTTGTGTATCTCTCTTTCTCAGGAGGGAATTTCATTTCCCTCTCTGATTGTTCATTTTCAAAAAACCCTGCCGCTCCCCATTCACCAGGGATTTATTTTTGAATTGGAGGTAATTTCTTTCTGGCCACGTCTTTAAGTTACTATCATCTGTCTGATAGCATGTTCACAGATGCCAGCGCTGTTTTAAGAAGTCATGAGGGGGAATTCGCAAGCTTTCTGTCAGTGGAACACAAGCTCACACATCACTAGGTCTGATGTGAGATAGAAATGTAAATGAGATCCTGTAGTCATTTTGTTTGAAGGTTTATTTTATTTGTTGTTTATTCTAAGGGATCATTTTCAGCCTTCTTTTTCACTTGTCACGTTCGCTCCATAGTTTTTAGAAAACAAGGTTTCATTATCCTTCTTTTAGAACCATTAGGGCAGAACACACAACTGAACATGTCATGTCGATTGCTGTGTGTGTGTGTGTGTTAGAGCAATTAACCAACATTTATTTTATTATTGTTAAGACACTAATTGATTGACTTCGGTTCAATTTCGTGAATTCCAGTTATTTTTTTAGTTATTTTTTGCCCAATGCGCCGTTTCTCTAGAAAGAAATTAAATCATTCGTAAGAGAAATCAAGTCAAGAACTAGGCTATGTGGGACGCTGGGCTGAAGGGAGTAGTAGTTTTCATGAAGCAAATATTCATCCTAGTTCAGCGCAGAAACGTAGTAATTAACTACAATGTACACTTATGTTTGCTACGTTAGGTTACATAGACACAGACCGTGTAGACCGCATAACAGAGAAGTGTGTGTCTTTATCTAGCTTGTTTGTGGTAGGAATTGTGTAAATGTCTGAATGTGTGTGTATCTGCAAGGGTGTTGGTTGCTCATTTACATCTATATCCCTTTGGAGGCTGAAAAGAGAGAAAGATGAATTGCTTAGAAATGTGTTGTCCATGAGCATCAGTAAACATTGAGAAAGCTCTCTGTGTGTGCACCAGCCAACTCACAACCGTTTAAAATGCACAAGGGCTGCAGTGCGAGGTATATCGGTGTGTGGGTGTGTCTTTTTGTGTGTGTTGGTGTGCAAGAACCTAATTCGATGAGGTCAGTGAAGCCCCTTTCTCGCCATGAACCCCCCGTCCTCCTTACTTCTCCTGTGTGTGTGTGTGTGTGTTCATCACGCGATAAGAATATTGGTGCATTTCTCCGTGGAGCTTACAGGTTGCCCTCCTCACTGCCGGCCCAGAATTAGCCCACCATATAGAGACATTCTTATTGCCCTCAGGACTGAAATAGATTGAACCTCCAAAAGAAGAGCGGGAAAATAAGGATTGAAATGGCAATGAGGGAGAATAGGGTAAAATGACAGAGGGAAAGGGAAAATAATGTGTATGGCCTGTACTTTCGGTCTGTGTGTTTGTGTGCCTGCAGGTGTTTGTGTGTCCAAGCCTGTGTACATGGGACTATGTACGAAAGAGAAGGACCATTTTTAGCAGTCTGTCTGCTAATCCCTTATTTGAATCAGTTACTCATGTTAAACATGGACACACTGCTTCTCTCTGGCTGGGAAGCCAACTTGTGTGACTCACTTAGGCACGGGAGGGAGGTAGGAGAGAACGGGGGAGGGAGTCGATGGATGGGAGGGAGGGAGGAGAGAGGGGGAGGGAGTTGATGGATGAGAGGGATGGGTGGGAGGGAGGGGAGGGAGGTAGGGGGGGAGGTAGGAGAGAGGGGGAGGAATGGGAGGTAGGAGAGAGGGGAACGGGAGGGAGGGAGGAAGGAGAGAGGGGGAGGGGGTAGAATGTTGCAGAGGTAAGTTGTAGTCGGCAGCCATCATTAGAGAGGCTGAAGCTCACTATTCTTGTCATTCAGATTTCTGTCTTTCTTTGATATCTGTCTGTTCTCCCTCCCACCCTCCTTCTATACCATACACCTACTAGCTCAGACTTCTGGCCCTCATCATGCTGTGTGTGTATGTATGAGAGAGAATGACAAAGGGAGGGACAAAGACAGCGATGATGAAAGCCTGTTGGAAAGATGACTAACTCTCCACAACCAACTGAATTACTAATTGAAGGACTTGCTCAAATGATGACTATTGTCCTCTGTGTTTCATGTTTTCAATGTCAGATCATGTTTATGATCTGTTTCCAGGCACTAGCCTGTTGTTCTATCCCAGCAAGCAGATGGCTTACAATGGCTAGTGTAACGTGGGAGGCTATCAATGTGTAGGAGATTTTTGTAATTGTGTGTGTTTTAATATGAACATACATCTTACAATTATACAGATACATGTATGTCTGTGTGTATTTTTCCATCTATCTGTCAATGTGTGTCAATATGATTTTGTGGAGAAAGAGGTGGCCTGTGTGGCTGACACCATCTGTCACCAAAGCACAGAGGCCATCGCATGGTGGGACGGCAAATGCCACACACTCACACTTGCCCACGCTTGCACACACATGCATGCATGCTCACACACGCACACCATCACACACTGTGGTCCTTGAGTAAGCCAATGTAATGCAACGCACAATGAATTTCCGTGAATGGTGTGCTCTGACCATGGCCCACTTTGCGTTCATGATCTGTTAGCGAAATAAAAGCACCATTACTGTAATTCAAGCATCACTTTAGCTTCACTGTCTCTCCCCCTACATACTGTTGCTCATAGAGTACTGAGCATTCACTGACACATACATCACGTGTGACATTTAACAGTTTCTGGAGGCCATGTGTGTGAGGCCTTAGCATTTAGACCAAAGGCAACATAACGTCCAAAATAATGAATATATGTGGGTGTATGTGATTATGTGTTCACGCACGTTGGGGTTGGGAGATGGAGGGTTGCTTGTGTGTGCAAAATGAACACCAATCCACTGGTGTACAGCATATTCAATTGGCCTTGCTGCTTTGTCTGCGATTACCAATGAAAACATCATCCTTTCCCGGCCCTCCTCTCAACCTCGCTCCCCGGTGACGATACAACAATCGACAAGGACAGGTCTCTGTCACTGAATAACAATGGGGGATAGAAGGGGGATATAGCCCAAAGAGAGTGAGAGAGAGGAGAGAGAGAGATGGAGAGAAATGGAGAGGAGAGTGAGTTAGAGAGAGAAAATGGGAGATATGGAGAAAGAGTAGAGTGAGAGAGAGAGAGTGTATGAGGGAGCGAGAGAGGGTCATATAGACAAAGGAGAGAACGGATGCGTATATTTAAACGAGAAGCCGTGTTCAAGCCTTGTCTGTTGAGTGTGTTCTATGGGTATATTCTTATACTCCAATAAGCCTTACGGTTTCCTTTCCAATGCTCCTGATAGGTTGATATTTCATTGGGGGCAAGAGTAAATCTAGAACAGCTGTCTGGTATCATAATGACTTGACACGGTAACAACGAGAGATCAACTGATCTGCTGGTTTATCCTTGTTTTGGTTTTTTCGGATTCAGAACTATTTTATTCAGACTATGTAAAAGGAAAATATGACTGATAACTTTTGAATAATAGTACTTGTGTTTTACTGTTTTCTAATGAATGTATTATGAGTCTGCTTTGACGCGTGCTGAGGAGAGGTGTGTGTGCTCATGTCACTGGTGTGTGCTCATGTCACTGGTGTGTGCTCATGTCACTGGTGTGCTGCTCATGTCACTGGTGTGCTGCTCATGTCACTGGTGTGTGTTCATGTCACTGGTGTGTGCTCATGTCACTGGTGTGTGCTCATGTCACTGGTGTGTGCTCATGTCACTGGTGTGTGCTCATGTCACTGGTGTGTGCTCATGTCATTGCTTTTTACTGCATTTATTCACTGTAGTTATTCTCATCCAGTATGAATTAAAATACCAGAAACAGCAGCAGTGTGTCCTGTGTGGTCGATGGACATGCACCGCAACACAACGCAGAACTGAAGCTAGAGTGCAGTAGCCAGCGCATTCACACAGGCCCCGACCGGATACACTAACAATCAACTAAGTTACATTAATGAACATAGTAGTTTAATTACTTGTGATTGTGTTAATCTGTCAGGTAGAAATTGCATGAAAATAAGTCAAGTATACATAACTGTAAAGTTATAAAGAAATGAACAGTAAGGTAAACAGAAACTATGGGGAATCTATTCAGAAAGTAATAGTAATTTACATGGTAACAGGGGAACAAATCTTTGCTTTGTAGTACAGTGTAAAGTCCTGAAACTATGGTGAAACTGTAAAGAAAGTAATTATAAGTTACATAATAATTGCTTAAGTACAGTGCTGAAATAACTGGGTAATGACCGCAATGGGAAACAACAGGGAAACGAGACAGAAACCAAACGTAAACAACACAGCAAAGACCCAGCTACAAGCAAAGACCCAGCTACAAGCAAAGACCCAGCTACAAGCAAAGACCCAGCTACAAGCAAAGACCCAGCTACAAGCAAAGACCCAGCTACAAGCAAAGACCCAGCTACAAGCAAAGACCCAGCTACAAGCAAAGACCCAAAAGTAAGTTGAGGTTCAGTATAAGTATGATGTAGTTTCTCAAAAGTTACAAAACTTTCTACAAAAGTTCCAAGTATATTCTTAATAAGTGTAGACGGTGCTGCAAATAAGAGGTAAAATTGCCTTAAATACTTACTACTTAAATGTTGCTGATTAGCCTCCGTTATTGATAGTTTTTCACTTTATATTAGTATTTAGCAGCTACATACTAACTGGTTATTACCACATTCTTACCTGGTTGTTGCAGTCTTATTTCCCTGTTGTTCCCTGTTACTTTCTCTGTGTTACCCTGTTATTTTAGCACTGAAAGTAAAGTGCTCCAGAGGCGGGTATAAGATGTGTAAGGGAGTGAGGGGAAATGAGTGCTTGAGTCGGGGTTATTACCTCCCTGATGCAATCATTACATGAGAGAAGACTGTACCCACAATGGAAGAGATGGAGAGGCTCTCTAAGTAGAGAGAGATGGAATACATGGAACATAGAATGACCCGGAACGTCGGTGATGGGAGGAGAACAGAGATACTCAGGGTTTTAGTACCATATGTAGATTAGTACCATATGTAAGTGTGTATGTTGATATTATACAGTACCAGTCAAAAGTTTGGACACACCTACTCATTCAAGGGTTTTTCTTTATTTTTACTATTTTCTACATTGTAGAATAATAGTGAAGACATCAAAACCATGAAATAACACATGGAATCATATAGTAACCAAAGGTGATAAGATGATGTTGAAGTTGAATTGGTGCTGGGATAGCGGCGGCAGCTCCTGTTTTCTTTGTGACTTGCATTAACTCTCCATGGTTCTAAACCAATTGTCACGACTTCCGCCGAAGTCGGTCCCTCTCCTTGTTCGGGCGGTGTTCGGCGGTCGACGTCACCGACCTTCTAGCCATCACTGATCCATTTGTCATTTTACATTGGTTTTGTCTTGTCTTCCATCACACCTGGTTTCAATCCCATCAATTACATGTTGGTTATTTAACCCTCTGTTTCCCCTCATGTCCTTGTCGGAGATTGTTTGACTGTATGTTTGTGTATTATGTGTTGGTGCGCAACGGGTTTTGTACCCACTTTTTTTTATTATTTTGTATTTTGGTTTTGGAGTTTTGTGAAGCACTGATTAAACAACTCTGTTTATACCAAGTTCGATTCTCCTGCGCCTGACTTCCCTGCCACCAACACGCACCCTGTAACGGCTTTCTTCCATAGGTGAAGGAGAGGACCAAAGTGCAGCGCGGCTAGTGTTCAACATGTTTAATAAAAGAACAAGTGAAACACTACAAACAACATACAAAATAACAAAATGTGCAAAAACCGAGACAGACCTATCTGGTGCAGACAACCACAGAGACAGGAAACAAACACCCACAAAATCCCAACACAAAACAAGCCTCCTATATATGATTCTCAATCAGAGACAACGATTACCATCTGCCTCTGATTGAGAACCATATTAGGCTGGACATAGAAACAGACAAACTAGACACACAACATAGAATTCCCACCCAGCTCACGTCCTGACCAACACTAAACAAGCAAAACACATAATAACTCTGGTCAGGACGTTACAGTACCCCCCTCCTGAGGTGCGGACTCCGAACGCACCCCTACAACTCAAGAGGAGGGTCTGGGTGGGCATCTGTCCGCGGTGGCGGCTCCGGCGATGGACGAGGACACCACTCCACCACTGTCTTTGTCCCCCTCCTTAGCGTCCTTTGAGTGGCGACCCTCGCCCACGACCTTAGCCTAAGAATCCTCCCCAAGGCCCCCACATGATTTTGGAGGTAGCTCAGGACAGAGAGGTAGCTCAGGACAGAGAGGTAGCTCAGGACAGAGAGGTAGCTCAGGACAGAGAGGTAGCTCAGGACAGAGAGGTAGCTCAGGACAGAGAGGTAGCTCAGGACAGAGAGGTAGCTCAGGACAGAGAGGTAGCTCAGGACAGAGGGGCAACTCCGGACTGAGTGGCAGCTCCGGACTGAGTGGCAGCTCCGGACTGAGTGGCAGCTCCGGACTGAGTGGCAGCTCCGGACTGAGTGGCAGCTCCGGACTGTAGGGCAGCTCATGACTGTAGGGCAGCTCATGACTGTAGGGCAGCTCATGACTGTAGGGCAGCTCATGACTGTAAGGCAGCTCATGACTGTAAGGCAGCTCATGACTGTAAGGCAGCTCATGACTGTAGGACAGCTCATGACTGTAGGGCAGCTCATGACCGTAGGGCAGCTCATGACCGTAGGGCAGCTCATGACTGGCTGACGGCTCTGGACGCTCATGGCTGACTGACGGCTCCGGCAGATCCTGTCTGGTTGGCGGCTCTGGCAGATCCTGTCTTGTTGGCGGCTCTGGCAGATCCTGTCTGGTTGGCGGCCCTGGCAGATCCTGACTGACGAATGGCTCTAGCGGCTCCTGACTGACGAACGGCTCTGACGGCTCGGGACAGACGGGCGGCTCTAACGGCTCGGGACAGACGGATGGCTCAGACGGCGCTGGGGAGACGGATGGCTCAGATGGCGCTGGGGAGATGGATGGCTCAGATGGCGCTGGGGAGACGGATGGCTCAGATGGCGCTGGGGAGACGGATGGCTCAGATGGCGCTGGGGAGACGGATGGCTCAGATGGTGCTGGGGAGACGGATGGCTCCGATGGCGCTTGGCAGACGGCCAGCTCTGACGGCGTTGGGCAGACGGACAGTTCAGATGGCGTTGGGCAGACGGACAGTTCAGACGGCGTTGGGCAGACGGGCAGTTCAGGCGCCGCTGGGCAGACGGGCAGTTCAGGCACCGCTGGGCAGATGGCAGACTCTGGCCGGCTGAGACGCACTATAGGCCTGATGCGTGGTGCCGGAACTGGAGGTACCGGGCTGAGGGCACGCACCTCAGGGCGAGTGCGGGGAGGAGGAACAGGGCTCTGGAGATGCACTGGAAGCCTGGTGCGTGGTGTAGGCACTGGTGGTACTGGGCTGGGGCGGGAAGGTGGCGCCGGATATACCGGACCGTGAAGGAGGACACGCGCTCTTGAGCACCGAGCCTCTCCAACCTTACCAGGTTGAATGGTCCCCGTAGCCCTGCCAGTGCGGCGAGGTGGAATAGCCCGCACTGGGCTATGCAGGCGAACCGGGGACACCACCTGTAAGGCTGGTGCCATATACGCCGGCCCGAGGAGACGTACTGGAGGCCAGATATGTTGGGCCGGCTTCATGGCACCCGGCTCGATGCCCAACCTAGCCCTACCAGTGCGGCAAGGTGGAATAGCCCGCACTGGGCTAAGCACGCGTACTGGGGACACCGTGCGCTTTACCGCATAACACGGTGTCTGACCAGTACGACGCCCTCTCACTCCACGGTAAGCCCGGGGAGTTGGCTCAGGTATCCAACCCGGCTTCGCCACACTCCCCTTTAGCCCCCCCCAAGAAATTTTTGGGTGAGCCTCTCGGGCTTCCAGCCTCTCTTACTTGCTGCCTCCTCAATCCACCGCTCCTGGGCTGTGGCTGCCTCCTTCTCCTCCCGAGAGCGGCGATTCTCTCCAACCTTTGCCCAGGGTCCTTTTCCGTTCATGATTTCCTCCCATGACCATTCCTCCTGGTACCGCTGCTGCTGTTGCTGCTGCCCGTTGCCACGCTGCTTGGTCCGGGTTAGGTGGGTGTTTCTGTAACGGCTTTCTTCCATAGGTGAAGGAGAGGACCAAAGTGCAGCGCGGCTAGTGTTCAACATGTTTAATAAAAGAACAAGTGAAACACTACAAACAACAAAATAACAAAATGTGCAAAAACCGAGACAGACCTATCTGGTGCAGACAACCACAGAGACAGGAAACAAACACCCACAAAATCCCAACACAAAACAAGCCTCCTATATATGATTCTCAATCAGGGACAACGATTACCATCTGCCTCTGATTGAGAACCATATTAGGCTGGACATAGAAACAGACAAACTAGACACACAACATAGAATTCCCACCCAGCTCACGTCCTGACCAACACTAAACAAGCAAAACACATAATAACTCTGGTCAGGACGTTACACACCCCTTACACTAATAATTGTTTAGTAGTCCGAAAATGTTGGAAACGTTAACTTGCTCAACCATGCTGTTTGTTACATGCAATATGTTTTGTGGACTTCACCGGACGGGTAGTTCTCCAGTTTTGTGATGAAACAAACATGGGGTTGAATTTATTCTGCCACTGTGTCTTCTTATTGTCAAATCAAATCAAATTGTATTTGTCACATGTGCCGAATACAACAGGTAGAGGAACCTTACAGTGAAATGCTTACTTACAAGCCATTAAACAAAAATCCTTTAAGAAGATAAGAAAAAAAAGTGTTAAGTAAAAAATTTAAAATAAAAGTAACAAATAATTAAACAACAGCTTTAAAATAACAGTAGTGAGACTATATACAGTGGGTACCGATACAGAGTTAATGTGCAGGGGCACCGATATTTCGAGGTAATTGAGGTAACATCTAGGTAGAGTTACTATGCATAGATAATAAACAGAGAGTAGCGTCAGCGTAAAAGAGGAGTCTGGGTAGCCCTTTGATTATCTGTTCAGGAGTCTTATGGCTTTAAGGGTAGAAGCTGTTAAGAAGCCTTTTGGACCTAGACTTTTGGACCAGTACCACTTGCCGTGCAGTAGCAGAGTGAACAGTCTATGAATAGGGTGGCTGGAGTATGACCATTTTTAGGGCCTTCCTCTAACACCGCCTGGTGTAGAGGTCCTCAAAGGCAGGAAGCTTGGCGCCAGTGATGTACCGGGCCGTATGCATTACCCTCTGTAGTGTCTTGCGGTCAGAGGCCAAGCAGTTGCCATACCAGGCAGTGATGCAACCAGTCAGGATGCTCTCGATGGTGCAGCTGTAGAACCTTTTGAGGATATGAGGACCCATGCCAAATCTTTTCAGTCTCCTGAGAGGGAATAGGCTTTGGCATGCCCTCTTAAGAACCATGATAGTTTGTTGGTGATGTTGACCTCAAGGAACTTGATGCTCTCAACCTGCTCCCCTGCAGCCACGTTGATGAGAATGGGGGCGAGCTCTGTCCTCTTTTTCCTGTATTCCACAATCATCTCCTTTGTCTTGATCACGTTGAGGGAAAGGTTGTTGTCCTGGCACCACACGGCCAGGTCTCTGACATCCCTTTAGGCTGTCTCATCGTTGTTGGTGATCAGGCCTACCACTGTTGTGTCATCGGCAAACTTGATGATGGTGTTGGAGTTGTATCTGGCCATGCAGTCATGAGTGAACAGGGAGTACAGGAGGGGACTGAGCACGCACCCCTGAGGGGCCACCGTGTTGAGGATCAGCGTGGCGGATGTGTTGTTACCTACCCTTACCACCTGGGAGCGGCCCGTCAGGAAGTCCAGGATCCAGTTGCAGAGGGAGGTGTTTCCCAGGGTCTTTAGCTTAGTGCTGAGCTTTAGTGGCACTATGTTGTTGAACGCTGTGCTGTAGTCAATGAATAGCATTCTCACATAGGTGTTCCTTTTGTCCAGGTGGGAAAGGGCAGTGTTGAGTGCAATAGAGATTGTGTCATCTGTGGATCTGTTGGGGATATATACATTGGAGATGGTCTAGGGATTCTGGGATATTGGTGTTGATGTGAGCCATGACTAGCCTTTCAAAGCACTTCATGGCTACAGATGTGAGTGCTACGGGTCGGTAGTCATTTAGGCAGGTTACCTTAGTGTTCTTGGGCACAGGGACTATGGTCTGCTTGAAACATGTTGGTATTACAGACCCAGTCAGGGACAGGTTGAAAATGTCAGTGAAGACACTTGCCAGTTGGTCAGCGCATGTTCGGAGTACACGTCCTGGTAATCCGTCTGGCCCTGCGGCCTTGTGAATGTTGACTTGTTTAAAGGTCTTACGAACGGCGTGATCACAGTCATCAGGGAACAGCTGGTGCTCTTATGCATGCTTAAGTGTTACTTGCCTCTTAGCGAGCATAGAAGTAATTTAGCTCGTCTGGTAGGCTCGTGTCACTGGACATATCGTGGCTGTGCTTCCCTTTGTAGTCTATAATAGTTTGCAAGCCCTGCCACATCCGACGAGCGTATTAGCCGATGTAGTACGATTCAATCTTAGTTATGTATTGACGCTTTGCCTGTTTGATGGTTCGTTGGAGGGCATAGCGGGATTTCTTATAAGCTTCCGGGTTAGTCCCGCTCCTTGAAAGAGGCAGCTCTACCCTTTAGCTCAGTGCGGATATTGCCTGTAATCCATGGCTTCTGGTTGGGGTATGTATATACGTTCACTCTAGGAACGATGTCATCAATGCACTTATTGATGAAGCCAGTGACTGATGAGGTGTGCCCCTCAATGCCATCGGAAGACTCCCGGAACATATTCCAGTCTGTGCTAGAAAAACAGTCCTGTAGCTTAGCATCTGCTTTATCTGACCACTTTCTTATTGACTGAGTCACTGGTGCTTCCTGCTTTAGTTATAGCTGGTAAGCAGGAATCAGGAGGATAGAATTAAGGTCAGATTTGTCAAATGGAGTGAGAGCTTTGTACGTGTCTCTGTGTGTGGAGTAAAGGTGGTCTAGAGTTTTTGTCCCTCTGGGTGCACATTTAACATGCTGGTAGAAATTAATTAAAATGGATTTGAGTTTCCATGGATTAAAGTCCCCGGCCTCTAGGAGCGCCGCCTCTGGATGTGCGTTTTCCTGTAGGCTTATGGCCGTATACAGCTCATTGAGTGCGGTGTTAGTGCCAGCATCGGTTTGTGGTGATAGACAGCTACGGAAAATACAGATGAAAACTCTCTTGTTAAATAATATGGTCTACATCTTATGATGAGAAACTCTACCGCCGGCGAGCAAAACCTCAAGACTTCTTTAGATTTCATGCACCAGCTGTTGTTTACAAATATACATAGACCGCCACCACTTGTCTTACCAGAGGCCGCTGTTCTATCCTGCCCGAAAGAGCTTAAATCCCGCCAGCTGTATGTTATCCATATTGTCGTTCAGCCACGACTCAGTGAAACATAAGATATTACACTTTTTAAATGTCCCGTTGGTAGGATATACGTGATCGATTGTTTGTACGTTGGCTAATAGGACCGATTGTAAAGGTAGATTACCCTCTCGGCAACGGATCCTTACAAGGCACCCAGACCTTTGTCCACGATACCTCTGTCTCTTTTTCCTGCGAATGACGGGGATGAGGGCCTTGTCGGGCATCTGAAGTAAATCCTTCTCGTCCGTCTCGTTGAAGAAAAAGTATTCCTCCAGTACGAGGTGAGTAATCGCTGTCCTGACATCTAGAAGCTATTTTCAGTCATAAGACATTGGCAGAAACATCATGTACTAAATAACTTACAAATTACGCGAAAAAACATACACAATAGCACAATTGGTTATGGGATCGTAAAACGGCTGCCATCTCCTTCGGCGCCATATCTTGGCCTTAGGCATATATATCACGGTGGCAAGGCATATGAAGTAACAGGTCATAGAGCAAACAATGCAATTATCAATCAAATGTATTTATAAAGCCCTTTTTAAAACGCCAATGTAACAAAGTGCTATACAGAAACCCAGCCTCAAACCCCAAACAGCAAGCTAGGAAAACTCCCAAGAAAGGCAGGAACCTAGGAAGAAACCTAGAGAGGAACCAGGCTCTGAGGGGTGGCCAGTCCTCTTCTGGCTGTGCCGGGTGGAGATTATAATAGTACATGGCCAATATGTTCAAACATTCATAGATGACCAGCAGGGTCAAATAATAATAATCACAGTGGTTGTAGAGGGTGCAACAGTTCAGCACTTCAAGAGTAGATATCAGTTGGCTTTTCATAGCCGATCATTCTGAATTAGAGACAGCAGGTGCGGTAGAGAGAGAGAGTCGAAAACAGCAGGTCCGGAGCAAGATAGCACGTCCAGTGAACAGGTCAGGGTTCCATAGCCGCAGGCAGAACAGTTGAAACTGTAGCAGCAGCACAAACAGGTGGACTGGGGACAGCAAGGAGTCATCAGCCCAGGTAGTCCTGAGGCATGGTCCTAGGGCTCAGGTCCTCCGAGAAAAGAGTAATAGAGAATTAGAGGTAGCATACTTAAATTCACACAGGACACCAGATAAGACAGGAGAAATACTCCAGATATAACAGACTGACCCTAGTCCCCCAACAAACTATTGCAGCATAATTACTGGAGGCTGAGAAAGGAGGGGTCGGGAGACACTGTGGCCCCGTCCGACTATACCCCCAGACAGGGCCAACACGTCAGGATATAACCCGCCCACTATACCAAAGCACAGCCCCCACACCGCTAGAGGGATATCTTCAACCACCAACTTACTACCCTGAGACAAGGCAGAGTATAGGATGTAATATGGCTTTTTTTGCTGGGTGGCTTGGCTTCCCTAGTGATTTTACCAACGCAACCCTACTGCATGGTGTTGGACCAAAGGCCAAGTCCCTGGGGTCAAACTGACAACCTCATTACTACTGTAACTGACCCTAACCTTGACCACAACCAATCCCCATCCCTGATAAATATTCAACACTAGATCAACTATGCTGTTTGATAAGGCTACTGCAGGAAATCTACAGGCAATATTTCATTAGCACATGCTCTCCAGAGAGACTCAGGAAGACGCAGAATGTCTTTTGCAGGTCGGAGGGCAGAGTGTTGTTAGAACATTCAACACTTTTACGAGCCATTGCCTCTGGATGGTAAGTCACGGCCTTAGACTGTTTACATGTCTTCACATGATGGATCTCTTTTTCATCTTCACTTAATACATGCTTCTATCACCCTTTTTTTGAAGAGTCAAATACACGAGGGGGTGAGTAAACACAACAAGCACACCGCACCTCATTTCTCAGATAAACATCGCAGTGTCTGTTCTCCAGTCAAAGAGCTCCGTGCTAATACACCAGCCCACACACAAACACACAACTGCATGTGCACGCGCCCAAACACACGCACACACTGCTTCTTTTTATCAATGCTGTTGTTATTGGATCAAAGCCTGTGGTTATTACATAAGCATACACAGGAAATGTGACGTTTAATGTAAACCTTTATTATGGGAATATATAGACACAGTTCTCTGACAAAAACAATGACACAAGTAATGACATGTGATGCCATTTTAGGGAGCTAGATAGCATATTTTGTGTTGCCTAAATGAAAACCAACTGCCTGCAGGCCTACAGTATGTTTCATTCAAACGTTTCTGAAACTAAAGTGCTACCCACAGGACACACACTCAACAGACAAGGCTTGAACACGACTTGTGTTGTTTTAATATACCCTCCTTTCTCTCCTTTGTCTATGCTCTCTCTCTACCCCCTCATATACTGAGTATATCAGAATATGAGCCTTTATTTGGCTGTATTTTTTGGACACAGACACAGACACACACAGGGTAAGGTTTGGTGTTTGGGCGTTGTTGACGTGTGCTGTATGGGTAATAAATGGTCCGACCTCTGTCTCCCACAGACAATACTGATTATCACCATCTGTCAAGAACAACAAAGACCTCAGTACGCAGGAGAAGAGGGAGACGTGGAAAAACACACACTGATCCTGTGTTTGTGTGTATATATGTGTGTGTGCGTATTTGCTTGTTTGCTTGTGTGTGCATGCGTGCAAGCGCTTGTGCGTACGTCAGTGTCATTTTACAGGCTGCACCGCTCTCCCCCTCTCTCTCTCTCTCTTTTCATACTCAGCAAAGTACAATGTGTGTGTGTCTTTGTGTCAGAGAGATATTTCACATACACACGCACACATGCACACACCCATGCAAGTGGAGGCGAGAAAAACACCTCGCTTTGGCACAATTTACAACCAGCGATTCACAACCCACCTTTGGCAGGCTAAAAGTAGACGATGAGTGTGATGGTAGTTGGAGCTGACATTGTCAGAGGTAGCTAGCTGTAAGTTCGTTAAGATTCATAGAGTTCCATAACAGCCCTTCCCCTATAGATACACACACATGTTTAGGTTGACATTAAAGTACCCAGCTGTGGCAGACAACATAGTCTGTGACATTATTACCGTTTCTATAGAAGCTGTCGATCATTTCAATCTACACGTATATAGAAGCCTAATCTCAGAATGTGTTTTTTCTATTGTCTGTTTTTCCTGGTTTCAATGGTAATGGCTGATAGGCCCCCAGCTCCCTCCTGTGATTACCAGCGTCGTTTACAGGGCCAGTGACTATGTGTGTGTACATGTGTCTGTGACTCAATGATTAGCCTTCATCAGGCTCCAGATGTTTGTCTGTGACCAGTCCTGGACTGACACAGTCTCTGCCAAGCCGTGCCAGACACAGCCACGCAAAACATCTGTGACCATCACCCTCAGTGAATCTGTGTCCGTTAGATCTATGAATACAAAGCTCCGCCCCAGTACCACGGTTGTCTCTTTCAAATCAACAGAGAGAAGGTTTCTACACACACATCCCTCCCAAAAGTAGTCAGGTGTCCTCAACGCACTTGATATGGTAATACCTTTGTGGTTTTGATACCCAACTGATTTCCAGTTGAAGATACTTCCATATCGTACAGTGTAGGCCAATATACTCCTGTTTTGTGCCACCCTATGCTTCTTTGAAAATAGGAATGCACTGTATGATGTTTGCATTGTCCAACCACTACTAGCTTTTAAAACTACCAGTTTTAGTCCAAGCCCCTATAGCTGATCATTCCTGCTGACCAATACCAGCTCCCATCGCTAACCAGTCAGCCCCTTCCTCTCATAATACCTGACTAGCACGAGCCCCCACATCTTGCACCATCCACAGCTAAAGGAAACACCTGGGAAACAAATTAAACATGGTGGTCAGAGGCCACCCACCGTCAGATCTGTAAAGGTGGAGAGGGGACAGGAGTTTAGACTGATTTATTGGTATTCCTGCCCTTTTAGAGCTGGTATGAAGGTTTGTGTCAGAGCTGGTATTCTGGGCCGTGCAGGTGGGAGCCGGAAGGTCGTCCAGAGGAGGCGGAGTGACCTTGGTACGGAGCGGGGGATAGATTGTGACCTGTCACTGATGCCGGCTGATGACATGAATGAGGTGGAAATGGGTTTTTCTACTTCTCTCAACATTTGTTCAAACTGATGAGTTTCTCACCTATTCTATTCTTGTCTTTCTGTATTTCTATGTCCAGATGAAGGAGAGAAGAAAAGGAGAGGGAACCATTCCATTGAGACACGCTCCTGAAGGCTACTGCTAGGTCATAATAGGTCAGTCACGTTCTGTCTGAGTGTCCTGTTTGATCGATAAGGGATCCTGGATATGATGCAGTGCATGATAAGGGGCAGAACGGAAGAATAAAAAGCCTGAGTGGGGGAGAGGTGTAAATAAACCAGGTGTGTTAAACCTGACATGATAGGTGTAAATCACTTAATGACAATCGGGGGAGGGAGGTTGTGTGTTAAACCTGACATGATAGGTGTAAATCACTTAATGACAATCAGTGAAAGAGGGAGAGTGAAGAAAGGAGAGTGAACAGGGAGAGAGAGGAGGGTGAAGAAAGGAGAGTGAACAGGGAGAGAAAAGTATGGTGATAATATCGCATCGTGAGCTCTCTGGCTATTCTCAGCCTTACATGACACACTCTCACACACCTAAAACCAGCCGCCCAATTAGAGCTAGACTAAGTTGCAGTGAAGCATCACATTTTTATTTTTAGCCTTTTTGTTGGGGTGTGTGTTGGCACCCCACGGTGCGGGGACTCGTTTGAAAACTCGCCCCTCGTCCCCAAGGACCCGAGCGAACACTCAATCTCGCAACAGATAGACACAAAAAAACGAGAAGCTGACATAAAACAAACGTATGAGTGGGTTGAGAAAACAGCTATGTGTGATCACATTGTAGTTTTGGACGGTTTCATTATGACTGTAATACAACATTCAATGGCACCATTGAGGTGATGATTATAGACTCCGACAATCTAGAGATGGCTGATAATATAGTGCTATGGCAAAAAAAAAAAATGGTGTTAGGCTAAGATATGTGTACAGGTGTAGCCAGTTATTTTGACCTGCATGATACTGTTTATTGCCACTCATTGCATTAGATGATGAACACTGTTTGTTTCCACTTCCTGGTCCTGTATCTTAACCACAGGTCCTAACTCATGGCACTATATCACCCCTGGTTACCCTGACAATGACCCCCTCAGCCACATCACTCTGTTGACACTTTTACAGCCTTCCGCAGGCCGGACCGCTTTTTCACTGTGACACACACTGACACGCTACTGAAAGCAACCCAGGTCCTTACTCCTCTCCAGGGATTGTGTGTGTGTGTGTGTCTGTGTGTGTGTCAACAAGCTCTCAGTCTCAATGCAGAATTCAGAAACGTCAAATGTTAACAGTTAAGTTTAGGTTTTCATTGCCAATTGTTAAGTTCAATCAATCAAATGTATTTATAAAGCCCTTTTTACATCAGCAGATGTCACAAAGTGCTATACAGAAACCCAGCCTAAAACCCCAAACAGCAAGCAATGCAGATGTAGAAGCACGGTGGCTAGGAAAACCCCCCCAGGTAGAGATTATAAGAGTACATGGCCATTTAAGGCCAGATTGTTCTACAAAATGTTCAAAGATGACCAGCAGGGTGAAATAATAATCATGTGGTTGTAGAGGGTGCAATAGGTCAGTACCTCAGTAGTAAATGTCAGTTGGCTTTTCATAGCCAAGATTTCAGAGGTTGAGATAGCAGGTCCGGTAGAGGGAGGGAGTCGAAAAAAGCAGGTCCGGGACAAGGTAACACGTCCGGTGAACAGTTCATGGTTCCCTAGCAGCAGGCAGAACAGTTGAAACTGGAGCAGCAGCACAACCAGGTGGACTGGGGACAGCAAGGAGTCATCAGGCCAGGTAGTTCTGAGGCATGATCCTATGTCTCAGGTCCTCTGGGAGGGGAGGGAGAGAGGGAGAGAGAGAGAATTAGAGGGAGCATACTTAAATTCACGCAGGACACCAGAAAAGTTTTTAAAAAAAATACACCAGATATAACAAACTGACCCTATCCCCCCGGCACATAGACTATTGCAGCATAGATACTGGAGACTGAGACAGGGGTGGGTCGGGGGACACTGTGGCAAGATATAACCCCACCCACTTTGCTAAAGCACAGCCCCCCCACACCACTAGACGGACATCAACAGACCACCAACTTACTATCCTGATACAAGGCTGAGTATAGCCCACGAAGATCTCCTCCACCTCCCGAGGGTTAAGGTTTGGGATAGGTCAAAACAAATCAAAGAAAAAACAGGTGTCTAGCACTGAGATTGAACACAGGACCCTCGGAGCCGGAGCTCGTGGCTTACGCCCATCCACCATCCCCGTCGACAATGCCCTAGCAAATCCCAGACCTACTTGATGCTAATTCACAGTTGCCCCTATTGGCCGGTTTTGAAGTTGTCTCCCAACGTCCTGCTTACCTGGACAGACTTCGAATTTCCCAGTGGATCTTGAGTGACCTGGCTGGTATTTGCACATCTGTGTGTCGTGTGTGTGTGTGTACTTGTATGTGGTTGTGTTTGAGGGAGACACAGCAGAACACACACACACACACACACACACACACACACACAGCCATCAATAAGGGTACGGTTGAGCCTAACACTGGGGAGTAGTGGCATAGTGGATAAATCCTAGGTTTGAACCTATAAACAGTTCTACTCTCCTTCTCTCATTCCAACTACCTCTGGCCATACAGCATCTACTCTCCCTCTCGTCTTTCTCTCTAACCGTTGGTCCGTCTATCCAGGCACATGTAGATGTGTGTGCACATGTGCGTCAAGAGTTCGTGAGTGTGTCAATGGCAGACATTACTCACAATGGAACAAACAATGGGAGATTATGTAACCTGGTAATCTTATCTTGGATTATAGCGATGACATTGTCTTGACTTCTGTCCTTCTCTGGTCATAATGCTCACTGCATTCTCATTGTGTCTGGTCAAATTGGAAGCTTGCAGTATTCCTGGGAGCTTTGGGATGATATCATTTATTTCTGTGGCTCAATTATTTCATCAATGGCTTTTTTGGGGTTAGTGAGCATGCACACACACACACACACACACACACACACACACACACACACACACACACACACACACACACACACACACACACACACACACACACACACACACACACACACACACACACACCAGAAAATAATTGTATCCCAAAGGCCAGAAGTTAAAGGTTTATCTTTCATAACATTGATGCTTTGGGTCAAATCTAACGGATTTCGCAAGTTTGTTTCCAAATTTCAGAAATAGGTTATTGGATGAGGGAACTTAAAAGGATTATGATGTTATTTCACACAAACAGAGCCATCCACTGTGACCCCTCTAGCACAACTGTCAATCACAGGAGAAAGACAATAAATAACATATCAGTGGCGGTGGAGAGGTGGGGGGGGGGGGGGGGGAATAAATAACAATAAAACTACAGAGCCAGAAAAAAGTGAAAGGGGGATCAAAGGAAAATCAGAAGAAAAGAGAATGAAGATATTTAACGAGGACAAAGAGAGTGAGTCAGCGAGAAAGGGAAGAAAGATGGAAAGATGACAATCTCCTCCCATTGTATAGATACACTACATGATCAAAAGTATGTGAACACCTGCTCATCAAATTTTATTCCAAAGTCATGGGCATTATTATGGAGTTGGTTCCCCCTTTGCTGCTACAACAGCCTCCACTCTTCTGGGAAGGCTTTCCACCAGATGTTGGAACATTGCTGCGGGGATATGCTTCCATTCAACCACAAGAGAATTAGGGAAGTCGGGCATTTAGGCCTGGAATCGGCGTTCCAATTCATCTCAAAAGGTGTTCAATGTGTTTGAGGTCAGGGCTCTGTGTAGGCCAGTCAAGTTCTTGCACACCGATCTTGACAAACCATTTCTGTATAGACCTCACTTTGTGCACGGGGGCATTGTTGTGCCAAAACAGGAAAGGACCTTCCCCAAACTGTTGCCACAAAGTTGGAAGCACAGAATCCTCTAAAATGTAATTGTATGCTATAGCGTTAAGATTTTACAGTTGGCATTATGCATTCGGGCAGGTAGCGTTTTCCAGGCATCCGTCAAACCTAGATTAGTTCGTCGTACTGCCAGATGGTGAAGCGTGATTCATCATTCCAGAGAACGCGTTTCCACTGATTCATAGTGCAATGGCAACTTTACACCACTCCATCCGACGCTTGGCTTTGCGCATGGTGATATCAGGCTTGTGTGCGGCTGCTCAGACATGGAAACCCATTTCATGAAGCTCCCGACGAACAGTTCTTGTGCTGACATTGCTTCCAGAGGCAGTTTGGAACTTGGTAGTGAGTGTTGCAACCAAGGACAGACAATTTTTACGTGCTAAACACTTCAGCACTCTGTGGTCCCGTTCTGTGAGCTTGTGTGGCCTACCACTTCGCGGCTAAGCCGTTGTTGATCCTAGACATTTCCACTTCACAATAACGGCACTTACAGTTGACCCGGGGCAACTCTAGCAGGGTAGGAATTTGACGAACTGACTTTTTGGAATGGTGGCATCCTATGACAGTGCCACATAGAAAGTCACTGAGCTTTTCCACTCCCAATGTTTGTCTATGAAGATTGCATGGCCGTTTGCTAAATTTTTTACACCTTTCAGCAACGCTAATTTGAAGGAGCGTCCACATACAGTATTTTGTATATATAGTGTAGAAGCCTGTCGGCATTAGAGTAAGAAAGACTTCAGCCTATGTAGCTGTAACAGCCATACTACATCCCACATGAAGGCTTTCACCCACTCAACCCCTCAGGTGTCATTCATAGCTCAGTCAAGTATCCATCACATTTACAGTACCTCAGGTCTTTCTTCACCGTAGCTTCCATTAGTGCCTCTTCTTGTCACAGTGATCCGAGATACTTTTCTTCATAGTCGGAGGTCCAAACCCACACAAACACACACACCTATATATGTCCCATAGCCCCCAGCCTAGCAGATGCACAGCACTGTTAAACCACTGAATAACTTAGGCCTCACACACACCTAAAAATATACATACACATACAGTTGAAGTCGGAAGTTTACATACACCTTATCCAAATACATTTAAACTCAGTTTTTCCACAATTCCTGACATTTAATCCTAATAAAAGTTTCCTGCCTTAGGTCAGTTAGGATCACCACTTTATTTTAAGAATGTGAAATGTCAGAATAATAGTAGAGAGAATGATTCATTTCAGCTTTTATTTCTTTCATCGCATTGCCAGTGGGTCAGAAGTTTACATACACTCAATTAGTATTTGGTAGCATTGCCTTTAAATTGTTTAAAGCCATGACAACTAAGTGTCATAAGGTCATGAGTGTGTCACCCGCACTCCTCTCCCTTCTCCTCATTTGTTTATCCCGTTGCCCTAGTGACAGTTCCTTCGCTCCCTGAGTGATGAGCATGAAATGGAGAGAAATCCCTGGAACGAGGAAGCAGGAGCGCAGCTGACTGCCACTTAGCCAGCCAATCACAGGTGACAGGGATAAGGGCTCGCAAGACACGCAAGGGTGTGACAGAGAGGAGAAGAGGGTGGGGGAAGGAGAGAGAAAGAGAGGGAGGGAAAGAGGAAGTAGGGATTGGGGGAGTAAAGGTTGAAAAGAGATTTGTCCATAGAGACAATCGACAGGAGAAACATTGAGAAGGTAGGAGCTAGCAACCATCAGCAACAAGGAGACAGGGATTGAGGTTGGAGGGAAGTGAAAGAGAGATAGAGACAGAGAGGTTGCTACACTCTTCGCCTCTTCCCTCTGTCTGTGGTGGAGCTCCGCATGACGCAGTGACATCGTCCATGACGACCTGTTAGAGTGAGGTGATTGGCTGAGAGAGAGAGAGAATGAGAGAAAGAGAGGAGAATAGGAGAGCGAGAGAGAGATGGAGGAGATGAAGGAGGGATGTTATAAACAGAGAGAGTGTGTTAGAGAGCGTAGGTGTTGAAGGAGACCCCAGTGTGCTCTCAGACAGAGGAGAGCTCCTTTAGTTTCACACAATCACTGAACAGAGGGCTGGTGTCTGCTCCACTTACCTTCACTTTGTCTACCTCTTCTCTACCTCTCCATCTCTGCTCAGTGCTCACATACAACCATACTATAAGGGCACAGGGCGAGACCCAGATGCAGATGGTTTGAGTCTCTGATATTTATTATAATCCATGGGGCAGGCAAGAGCATGGTCGTGGACAGGCAAAAGATCATAACAAGGTCAGAGTCCAGGAGGTACAGAGTGACAGGCATGCTCGAGGTCAGGGCAGACAGTATGGTCAGGCAGGCGGGTTCAGAGTCAAGGCAGGCAAGGGTCAAAACCGGGAGGACTAGCAAAACAGAGAAACGGAAAAGGCAGGAGCACGGAGTAACACGCTGGTTGACTTGAAAAAACAAGACGGAGACAGAAAACACAGGTATAAATACCCAGGGGATAATGGGGAAGATGGGTGGCACCTAGAGGGGGTGGAGACAAGCACAAGGACAGGTGAAACAGATCAGGGTGTGACAGATACACTCACACATACGCTCCTTCACGCACTCATGCGCATACACACATGCACATACTGTACGTGTATTCATCCACTTCTTGAGACCTGCTGAGTCATTGTGTTTGTCTGACAGGAAGGCCTCTGAGTGCTCTCAGCACAAGGACATGTTATGGCATCTCAAATATGTATACATACAACACGTTATCGCTAGGCCCAAACAGAAACTTCTGGAATTGTTTCTATTTTCTGCAGAGATTTACTGTTGACAATCTGCAGAATTCTGTGGAAAGCTTCTTTTGTTGTATTCCCCCTGGTGTATGTGTACACCATGCAGTTGAATGGGACACCATTTTATACAAGTCTGTTACATGTAAAAGGATTTAGATCACATAACATTTCTTTCAGTACAATCAGTGTAAACAGATATTAAAACAGTAAGTTAATTATAATAAATATAAGATAGAAAAGGTGTCATATAAAGTGTCATGAATAAGATACTTCTTCTGAGAGAGAGTGAGAGAGAGAGAGAATTGTGTTGTGGGAAGAGTCGGCTCTTTTCTGCCTGAAGGATATACCTACACTGAACAAAAATATAAACTCAACATGCAACAATTTCAAAGATTTTACTGAGTTACAGTTCATATAAGAAAATCAGTCAATTGAAATAAATTAATTTGGCCCTAATCTATGGATTTCACATGACTGGGATTACAGATTTGCATCTTCTGTTGGTCAAAAATACCTTCAAAATAAAGGTAGGTGCGTGGATCAGAAAACCAGTAGGTATCTGGTTTCACCACCATTTTCCTCATGCAGCGCGTCACATCTCCTTCACAGAGGTCATCAGGCTGTTGATTATGGCCTGTGAAATATTGTCCCACTCCTCTTCAGTGGCTGTGCAAAGTTGCTGGATATTGGCGAGAACTGGAACTCACTGTTGTACACGTCGATCCAGAGCATCCCAAACATACTCAATGGGTGACATGTTGTGGTATGCAGGACATAAAAAAACGGGGACATTTTCAGCTTCCAGGAGTTGTGTACAGATCCTTGTGACATGGGGCCGTGCATTATCATTATCAGGAATCAAGGTAAGACCCAGATGCAGACTGTCGAAGTAACAATGTTTATTATAGCAACAGGGGCAGGCAACGGCAGGTGAAGGCAGGCAGGGGTCGCTAATCTAGAGTATAGGGGCAAAGGTACAGGACGGCAGACAGGGTCAGGTCAGGCAGAGGTTGGTAATCCAGAGATGGGGCAAAGGTACAGGATGACAGGCAGGCTCAGGCTCAGGACAGGCAGAGTAGTCGGGCAGGCGAGCTCAGAGACAGGACAGGCAAAACTATGGGGGTGACAAAAAGAGAGACTGGGGGAAAAAGCAGAAGCTGAGAGAAACGCTGGTTGACTTGACAAACAAGACGACCTGGTAACGGACAAACAGAGAACACAGGTATAAATACATAAGGGATAATGGGGAAGATGGGCGACACCTGGAGGGGGTTGTAGACAATCACAAGGACAGGTGAAACAGATCAGGGTGTGACAATCATGCTGAAACATGAGGTGATGGCGGTGGATGAATGACACGACAATGGGCTTCAGGATTGCGTCACGGTATCTCTTTGCATTCAAATTGCTATTGATAAAATGAAATTGTGTTTGTTGTCCATAGTTTATGCCTGCCCATATGTACAAACGGACAGCTGATCTCCTTTCCAAACTTTATTTTTGGAATAGGGTCATACCAATCATTATAATTTTACTAGCCAATCAGCAGCCTTTTTTCCCGGGTCTTTGCGTAATACCTTACCAGGCAGGGCCTCAGGCAGTCTGTAGTTTCCACTAGCATGCTAAATAGTGATGCATTCCGGATGATAATGCTAACCTTAGCGGGAGTACGCTAGCAAGTTTAACGCAAATTATACATATTTACAATACAAGCTATTTAGCTCCAAACAACAAGACATCAGGATTTTGGCACTTACATTTAGCTGCACGCACAATAAATATCAGAAAGTAAAGCAATTTCTTCTAAGGAGGTAGAATAAGCTGGAGAGAAAAACAGGTTGGTTATCTTGTCTGAGGTGCAAGGCTATTTTCGGTGGTTGATCGCTCATGCTTATTATGTTTTATAATGTGTGGATATTTCTACATTACTTTATTGTTCTTTGTGCATCTAACATGTGTTTGGGTCCACATAGCCTGTTTAGTTGTTGACACGCAAATAGGCATATTTTTCCAAGTTCTGCTCTTTTCTTTTCAGAACCACAATTAGTATCAGAGAGTAGTGTTGTATGTGTGGATCTTCATTAAACCCTTGAACTGAGTTGCGATGCAACTACTGCTGCACCGTGTTCTGAACGGGCACCCAGTGGTTGCTACCGGCCTAAAATCAAGCACCTACGTCCAGCACCCCTTTTATTGGTCCTTCAAATTCATAAACAACCCATATTTTTCACCATACCACAACTCCACCGCCACCATGGGGCACTCCGTTCAAAACATTGACATCAGCAAACCGCTCACCCACAGGACGCCATACACACTGTCTGCCATCTGCCCGGTATATTTAAAACCGGGATTCATCCATGAAGAGCAGACATCTCCAGCGTGCCAGTGGCCATTGAAGGTGAGAATTTACCCACTGAAGTTGACTTGAAGTTGAAGTTGACTCTGGTCAGGTCAAGACCCTGGTGAGGACAACAAGCATGCAGATGAGCTTCCCTGAGATGGTTTCTGACAGTTTGTGCAGAAATTCTTTAGCTGTGCAAACCCACCAGCTGTCCAGGTAGCTGGTCTCAAACAATCCCGCAGGTGAAGATGTGGAGGTCCTACGCTGGCATGGTTACATGTGGTCTGCAGTTGTGAGGCCGGTTAGACATACTGCTAAATTCTCTAAAACGACATTGGAGGCAGTTTATGGTAGATAAATTAACATTAAATTCTCTGGCAACAGCTCTGTTGGACATTCCTGCAGTCAGCATGCCAATTGCACACACCTTCAAAACTTGAGACATCTATGGCATTGTGTTGTGTGACAAAACTGCACATTTTAGAGTGACCGTTTATTGTAACCAGCACAAGGTGCACCTGTGTAATGATCATGCGGTTTAATCAGCTTCTTGATATGCTACACCTGTCAGGTGGATGGATTATGGTGGCAAAGGAAAAATGCTCACTAACAGGGACGTAAACAGAGAGAAATAAGCTTTTTGTGCAAATGGAACATTTCTGGGATCTTATGTTAGCAAAAGACACCACTTTTTTTACTCCACCACTTTTTTACTCCATCAGTAGCTATCACAAATTCGACCAAATAAAGATATAAATAGCCACTAACCAAGAAACAACTTCATCAGATGACAGTCTGATAACATATTTATGCTCACTAACAGGGACGTAAACAGAGAGAAATAAGCTTTTTGTGCAAATGGAACATTTCTGGGATCTTATGTTAGCAAAAGACACCACTTTTTTTACTCCACCAGTTTTTTACTCCATCAGTAGCTATCACAAATTCGACCAAATAAAGATATAAATAGCCACTAACCAAGAAACAACTTCATCAGATGACAGTCTGATAACATATTTATTATATAGCATATGTTTTGTTAGAAAAATTTGCATATTTCTGGTATAAATCATAGTTTACATTGCAGCTACAATCAGAAATTGCACCGAAAGCAGCCATAAAACTTACAGACACCAACGTCAAATACCTAATTACTCATCATAAAACATTTCTGAAAAATACATAGTGTACAGCAAATGAAAGACAGGCATCTTGTGATTCCAGCCAATATTTCCGATTTATTAAGTGTTTTACAGCGAAAACAAAATGTAGCGTTATATTAGCTTAGCACAATAGCCAGAAACACTTGGGCGCCGACGACTAGTTCACATCTACGACAGATATATGAAATAGCATCATAAAATGTTTCTTACTTTTGCTGACCTTCCATCAGAATGTTGGACAAGGTGTCCTTTGTCCAGAACAGTCGTTGTTTGGATTTAGAACGGCAACTTTCCCTCTTCATTTAGCACGCGCACTAGCCAAGTGGCACGGATCTCTCCATCGTCAACAAAGTCAGAGAACGGAACACGGCAAAACTCCCGAAAAAATTTCAATAATCTGATTAAACTATATTGAAAAAACATACTTTACGATGATATGGTCACATGTATCAAATAAAATCAGAGCCGGAGATAGTAGTCGTCCATAACGGCAGCTAAACAGAAGGCAATCCCACTGTCCACCTCGCGCTCCCAAGAGTACCGGAAATGAGGGACACGTCATACAAAGAGCTTGTATTCCAATTCAGACCAAGATAAACACTAAATTTCTTCTCTCACAGCCTCTTGACATCCAGGGGAAGGTCTATGAAGTGCACGTAGACTCTTACGTATCATGCCCATGTATAGGCAGGAAGAAGAACAGAGCCTCGATTTCAGACTTTCCACTTCCTGGTCAGGAAGTTTGTGCCAAATGAGTTCTGTTTGACTCACAGATATAATTCAAACGGTTTTAGAAACTAGAGAGTGTTTTCTATCCAATAATAATAATAATATGCATATTGTACGAGCAAGAATTGAGTACGAGGCCGTTTGAAATGGCACCTTTAATCAGAGCTACTCAATACTGCCCCTGCAGCCATAAAAAGTTAAAGAAAAAATAAGCAAACACGTTTGGTGTTCGCCAAAAGGCATGTGGGAGACTCCCCAAACATATGGAAGAAGGTTTTTTGGCCATCAAGGAAAACGCTATGTCTGACGCAAACCCAACACCTCTCATCACCCCGAGAACACCATGATGTTTTTCATCGGCAGGGACTGAGAAACTGGTCAGAATCGAAGGAATGATGGATGCCGCTAAATACAGGGAAATTCTTGAGTGAAACCTGTTTCAGTTTTCCAGAGATTTGAGACTGGGACGGAGGTTTACCTTCCAGCAGGACAATGACCCTAAGCATACTGCTAAAGCAACACAAGTGGTTTAAAGGGAAACATTTAAATGTCTTGGAATGGCCTCGTCAAAGCCCAGACCTCAATCCAATTGAGAATCTGTAATATGACTTAAAGATTGCTGTACACCAGTGGAACCCATCCAACTTGAAGGAGCTGGAGCAGTTTTGACTTGAAGAATGGGCAAAAATCCCAGTGGCTAGGTGTGCCAAGCTTATAGAGACATACCCCAAGAGACTTGCAGCTGTAATTGCTGCAAAAGGTAGCTGTACATGTCACGCCCTGGCCTTAGTATTCTTTGTTTTCTTAATTATTTTAGTTAGGTCAGGGTGTGACATGGGGAATGTATGTGTTTTTTTTGTAGTGTCTAGGGTGGTTGTAAGGTTTAGGGGGTTTATTAGAGTAGTTGAGTTTATGTTTAGTATAGTAGTCTAGCTGTGTCTATGGTTGAGTGTAGGTATCTAGGAAAGTCTATGGTTGCCTGAATTGGGTCTCAATTAGAGACAGCTGGTTATTGTTGTCTCTGATTGGGAGCCATATTTAAGGCAACCATAGGCTTTAGCTGTTTGTGGGTAATTGTCTATGTCGATGTTCTATGTTGCATGTATGCACTAGTTCATGCTTAGCTTCACGTTCGTCAGTTTTGTTATTTTGTTAGTTTGTTAAAGTGGTTTCGTTTTGTGTTTGTTCTCTTCTAAATAAAAGAAGATGTTCTTTTCACGCGCTGCGCCTTGGTCCTCACTCTCTCCTATAGACGATCGTGACAGTACAAAGTATTGACTTGGGGGGGAGTGAATAGTAATGCATGCTCATGTTTGTTTTGTCTGATTTCTTGTTTGTTTCACAATAAAATATTTTGCATCTTCAAAGTGGTAGGCATGTTGTGTAAATAAAATGGTACAACCCCTCCCCCCCCCCCCCCCCCCCCCAAAAAAAATGTTTTAATTTAATTCCAGGTTGTAAGGCAACAAAATAGGAAAAATGCCAAGGGGGGTGATTACTTTTGATAGTCACTAAGTAAAAAAAAAAAAAAGCCAACTAACATTTACTCCTGAGGTGCTGACCTATTGCACCCTCTACAACCACTGTGATTATTATTATTTGACCCTGCTGGTCATCTATGGACGTTTGAACATCTTGGCCATGTACTGTTGTAATCTCAACCCAGCACAGCCAGAAGAGGACTGGCCACCCCTCAGAGCCTGGTTCCTCTAGGTTTCTTCCTTGGTTCTTGCCTTTCTAGGGAGTTTTTCCTAGCCACCGTGCTTCTACGTCTGCATCGCTTGCTGTTTGGGGTATTAGGCTGGGTTTCTGTATAGCACTTTGTGACATTGGCTGATGTAAAAAGGGATTTATAAATACTTTTGATTGATTGAATTTGATTGTTCTAAAGTTGATATTGTCCAAAAAGGTTGTGTCTGCCATTATGGGTCTCTCCTCTACTGGCTGTAGTAGAATGGCCAGGGCACACCTCCCACAGGCGTCGGTGGTCTCAGAGATTCTTGCCCTTCATTGCATTTTTAATATCCTGCATGTAGTGCGGGTAGAGCTCAGGTAGGTGTTCATTGCGCAGATGGGAGGCTGCAGGAACACTCCCTCCTTGCTTGGAGTGTTTTTTTAGAAACATGTAGATCTTCGATGCCTTCTCTAGCAGAACATCTGCCTCAGTCCAGGACAAACTCCTTCCTCTCCGATGTAGTGGGTGTCTTGGCAAAACACTGTGCCAAAGTCTGAATTCTTGGTTGACATGTAGGATAACAATACATATAAATGGCAACTGAAGGATAACGTAAAGCCGTAATCTGGTTTTTGGCAAAACACACTCGTTCCCTCTCTCACACACACATCGTCTACACGCACACACACACACACACACAGAGAGAGAGATACCGACACCCCCACCCTCACACACAGCACACGAATGGACGCCCCTTTATTCCTTTTCTTTTCATAACATAGGCCTATTTATTGTTCTGGTCAGTATTACCTCAATGCTAATCCTATTTAGGCCAGTGAGTAAATACAGGGTTGTAAAGGTAGCAATATTGGCCACTGTTGCCTTTGATCAGTGTGCCACAAAGCTGTGCATAGCTCTCTCTCTCACTCTCACACACGCAGGCAGAACCCAACACCCCCCCTTCCCACACACACACACCAGAGAGTTCACACACACACAACACACAGACACCACAGCTAGACAACTTTTACAAGTTGTGTGTAACACTCTCTCCCTCTCACTTCCCCGTGCAGAACCCAACACCCCCTTACATACCAAAGAGTTCACATACACACACCACAGAGTTCATACACACACACCAGAGTTCACACACACACACACACACACACACACCACAGAGTTCACACACACATCACAGCTAGTCAACTTTTACCTCAGAAATTCCTAGATTGCAATAATCTAGGAAACTAATGTAGCTAGCCTGCTAGCCTGCAAAGTTTACCTCAGTTTGCCACTGGTAAAGATAGCTTATACAATGCAACATAACGAAAGGGCAACTTTGTTACCCTAATATCAAAATAAGTAAGATAACTAGATTATTTAGCTACTTCAAAATACTTAACTGGTTGTTAGCTTGCCTTTCGCGTCTGGTGCTGAATGGATCTCAGGTGCTTGACCACCGTTTGCTTTTTTATCTGGTCGACAGAGTGTTTGCACGCTTTACAAATGAATTAAACATTCACATGCAACACCATGGGCCAGAAAAGGTTGAATACATTGGCCATACTGTCAATCCAGCATGACTTCCGCCGTGTTCAAAACAACTGGGAAATCAGTACTGGGAAATCTCAGACTTCAGTGAGTTCAAGACAACTAGGAACAGTATAAAACGAGCCCCGACTGGGAAAATACATTTTGAATGTCATCCAAGTCTGGAACTCGGGCCTCTTTCTAGAGCTCAGACCTGAAGATCACTGACGTCATGATTCAACCTTGTTTTTTTTCCAGAGTTCCCAGTTGTCACCAGAAATCCAGAGAATTACAGACTTTGATGACAAAGTTACATGACAACATTTGCCCACAAGAAGGACCGCCGTGCCACCTTCCTGTTCATGTGAGCACAGCACAACAAGGTGAGCCCAAAAATGTATTGTATGCTACTGCATAAATTATGTAATATGCCAGAGAGATATGTATACTGTAGCTAAGAAAGTGATACTAAGTGTATGTTGTGTAGTAAGCTGCTAGTAGCCCATATGCCTAACCCTAATCATTTGGTACCTTTCCCCTTCATAACTTAGCCTACTGTTCTGACTTGTTGGTGCACATATAGCCTGTTTTAAAGAAATGTCATCATCAAATATTGTAAGAGTTTTCATTGTCTGATTATATGCCCCTTTTATTTATACGACGGTTCTGACTTGGTGTTCAGGGAGAATACTGTGAGAATGGCCCTTGTTCTGAATTCTGTCGCTGTACATTTCAAAAGTGCTGAACAAATAGTTATATTGACAACGCCCGTCTTAGATCGCTCATTAATGTCTTAATCGAAATTACGGATTGCCTCTTATCCACTCATCATTCCCTTATTCCATAGTTTGTACATCTCAATTGTCAGTAGAAACCACATTTTTTAAGCAAGTCAGCCACATCAGCTGTTTCTTTTAAAAGGCAGTCAATGCGGCTGAATGAACTGTTTCTCTGCCAGGCAAGGCTCCGCTGATAGCCAGGTGTGGATTCACTCCATGGTGGTGAAAAGAAAGCCCTGCTGTTAGGACAGCTTTATGTAGGCCCTAACAGTTTGTGGGCACTGTATGTCACCGCTATAGTGCAAATAATGTATTGTTTAGTGTTGTGTTGTCTAGTGGCTTTGTTGTCATGCATCTTAAAAAAAAGATTGAGTTTGTCCCACCAAAATGTACATGCTAAAATCACCACTGGTCGCAAGATGTCTTCTCGTAAGCTCCTCTGTTGACAATCTGTGCATTCTTTCACATTTTACTTTCAATTATCACTGACTGACATGATGAGCGACCGTCACCGCTGTCTGTCTGTCACCTCACATCTTTCTTTCCCCCCCGCCCCAATCTCAAATCCCATTGAAGGAAAAGAGATGATGTCCCTCTCGGAGAAGTGCAGAAGTAGATGTATGTATCGATCTAATGCAATACAATAACATGTGGGTTGATGTATGTATCGATCTAATGCAATACAATAACATGTGGGTCGATGTATGTATCGATCTAATGCAATACCATAACATGTGGGTCGATATATGTATCGATCTAATGCAATACAATAACATGTGAGTTGCAATTGCTTTTAATTCAGTGCCTCTCTCTATTGTGCTTTGAATCGAAAGCAGTTCATTTTGCGCATTGGACTGAGGCTCCGCAGAATTACGTTGGAAAATCCTTCGTAGTTCTGTGTGCGTGGATTCCTTTTGGGCCTGGTTATAGCACAGGGACACAAAGGTATAACACCCACACAGCAGGCAGGCACACAAACTCACATACTACTACTTTCTACAGTTGAAGTTGGAGGTTTACATACACCTTAGCCAAATACATTTAAACTCAGTTTTTCCCAATTCCTGACATTTAATCCTAGTAAATATTCCTTGTCTTAGGTCAGTTAGGATCACCACATTATTTTAAGAATGTGAAATGTCAGAATAATAGTAGAGTGATTTATTTCAGCTTTATTTTCTTTCAGCACATTCCCAGTGGGTCAGAAGTTTACATACACTCAATTAGTATTTGGTAGCATTGCCTTTAAATTGTTTAATTTGGGTCAAATGTTTTGGGTAGCCTTCCACAAACTTCCCACAATAAGTTGGGTGAATTTTGGCCCATTCCTCCTGACAGAGCTGGTGTAACTGAGTCAGGTTTGTAGGCCTCCTTGCTCGCACACGCTTTTTCAGTTCTGCCCACAAATTTTCTATAGGATTGAGATCAGGGCTTTGTGAAGGTCACTCCAATACCTTGACTTTGTTGTCCTTAAGCCATTTTGCCACAACTTTGGAAGTATGCTTGGGGTCATTGTCCATTTGGAAGACCCATTTGCGACCAAGCTTTAACTTCCTGATTGATGTCTTGAGATGTTGCTTCACTATATCCACATAATTTTCCTTCCTCATGATGTAATTTATTTTGTGAAGTGCACCAGTCCCTCCTGCAGCAAAGCACCCCCACAACATGATGCTGCCACCCCGTGCTTCATGGTTGGGATGAGGTTCTTCGGCTTGCAAGCCTCCCCCTTTTTCCTCCAAACATAACAATGGTCATTATGACCAAGTTCTATTTTTGTGTCATCAGACCAGAGGACATTTCTCCAAAAAGTATGATCTTTGTCCCCATGTGCAGTTGCAAATCGTAGTCTGAGGTCTTTTCATTTTCCCATGATGTCAAGCAAAGAGGCACTGAGTTTGAAGGTAGCCCTTGAAATACATCCACAGGTACACCTCCAATTGACTCAAATGATGTCAATTAGCCTATCAGAAGCTTCTAAAGCCATGAAATCATTTTCTGGAATTTTCCAAGCTGTTTAAAGACACAGTCAACTTAGTGTATGTAAACTTCTGACCCACTGGGATTGTGATACAGTGAATTATAAGTGAAATAATCTGTCTGTAAACAATTGTTGGAAAAATGTATTGTGTCATGCACACAATAGATGTCCTAACCGACTTGCCAAACTATAGTTTGTTAACAAGAAATTTGTGGAGTGGTTGAAAAACAAGTTTTAATGACTCCAACCTAAGTGTATGTAAACTTCCGACTTCAACTGTTTATGAGCTACAGCATGAGTGAGAAAAGTCTCATTTAGTTTCTAGCTAATTTTCTTTTGATGTCCTACATTCTGTGAGCAGATGGTGCTAAGCTACAACAGTAAGAACAGCATCTGTTGAGGGCTACGGTTTAGTGTTTCATAAGGGAAGGAGTATCAATGTAGAGCTCACTGGAGCTAGCTCCCAAAACTCACAACACTGTAACAAACAAGTTGTTTTGACATTATATGGAGGGAAGGAAAGTAAGGGAGGAATGAGAGAAAAGGTCAGTTGAGGGGAAAGGTAGATAGCGGTAGAGGCTAGGAGAGAGAAAAGGGCTGAATGAAAGATTGATGAGTAGCCCCTTATGTGTCAGAAGCATAAAAACACTCATGTTCGGCAGGGTTTAGGCTAGCAATTTAAAACCTTCACTTTCTCTTTTTTAAATTGTGGAGCAATCTGTGTAAATACTCTGTCACAACATCTGGCAAAACAGACAAAACTGAGGGTAGAGAGAACAGGAGAAAAGGAGATGGAGAGAGAGAGGGATTCAGAGTGAGAGAGATGAGTGAGAGTGAGGGAGGGAAGGGGAAGGATGGAGGGAGAATAAAGGGGCGAAACTGATGTATCAAAAAATTAGGGATTGATATAGATAATCTAAAAGTCAGGACAGATGAAAAATGTGGAGACCGAGGAACTTGAAGCTCTCGACCAACTCCACTACAGCCCGTCGATGTGGATGGGGGCGTGCTCGGTCCTCCGTTTCCTGTAGTATATGATCAGCTCCTTTGTCTTGCTGATGTTGAGGGAGAGGTTGCTGTCCTGGCACCACACCGACAGGTCAGTGACCTCCTCTCTATAGGCGGTCTATCATCATCAGTGATCAGACCTAAAACCATTGTGTCATCAGCAAACTTAAGGGTGGTGTTGGAGTCATGCGCGACCACACGGTCGTGGGTGAACAGGGAGTACAAGAGGGGACTAAGCTTGCACCCCTGAGGGGCCCCCGTGTTGAGGGTCAGCGTGGGGAATGTGTTGACGCCTACCGTTCACCACCAGGGGTGGCCCATCAGGAGGTCCAGGATCCAGTTGCAGAGGGAGGTGTTCAGTAGGGGTGTGCCGAGTAGTCGGATAAAACAAGTATCGTAACGGATATGGGCAATTTTCTGGATGCAATTGTGATCTGAGTATTTTTTCAAATCATCCATTATCCCAAAATATGTTTTGCATGTCATTCAGGTCATGTGGAAGGTTCTATGTGGCCTAAATAACTCAATTGGCTAGTTTGCCTGTCTGTAAAGAGAAGGGCTGTAGGTTGATTCTGCTGCTCTGATTGGATAGAGTGAAGCTATATTTCTCTGTCCACACACTTCATAATTTCAGCCGTTTAGTTTTCCTCTGTTTTCGGTCTGATCATTTAGATTCCTGCTACCTGCTACTATGATAAATCACATTCCGAGTACGTTTGTTATCAAGATATAAATGTGCATAATATCTAACAAGCGGGACAAGGGTAGGGAAAAGGATGAAATGTGCATTCTGACTGAGTGACCGCAAACTTGCCTGTAAATTGAGGACTGCTCCTAATCTGCAACTTTTATTGCAGAGAGAATGTGCAGTGAGGTATTTTACCAACATTTACTTAGGCATATTAAAACAGTTCTGTTTTTTACAGTCACAAGTATCATCTGATCTGATCCCACTATCAACTGTCAATTTAAGGATATGGTTAGGAATACTAGTATTGCATTAGAAGTCGACCGATTAATTGGAATGGGCGATTAATCAGGGCAGATTTCAAGTTTTCATAACAATCGGAAATCGGTAATTTTGGATGCCGATTTTGCTGATTTATTTATATTTTTTTACACCTTTATTAACGAGGCAAGTCAGTTAAGAACACATTCTTATTTTCAATGACGGCCTAGGAACGGTGGGTTAACTGCCTTGTTCAGGGGCAGAACGACAGATTTTTAACTTGTCAGCTCAGGGATTCAATCTTGCAACCTTACGGTTAACTAGTCCAACGCTCTAACCACCTGCCTCACGAGGAGCCCGCCCGTTACACGAATTCAGTAAGAAGCCAAGGTAAGTTGCTAGCTAGCATTAAACTTATCTTATAAAAAACTGTCACGTTCTGACCCTAGTTCTTTTGTTATTTCTTTGTTTTAGTGTGGTCAGGGCGTGAGTTGGGTGGGTTATCTATGTTCGTTTTTCTATGTTGGTTTTTTCGTTTGGCCTGGTATGATTCTCAATCAGAGGCAGGTGTTAGTTGTCTCTGATTGAGAATCATACTTAGGTAGCCTTTTTTCACCTGGGTTTCGTGGGTGGTTATTTTCCGTGTCAGTGTTTGTTCCACACGGAACTGTTTCGGTTTGTATTTCACGTGTCGTTTATTGTTTTTGTTTCTGTGTTCGTTCGTTAATAAAGAGCATGAACACGTACAACGCTGCGCATTGGTCCTCCGATCCTTGTTACTACAGCCATTACAAAAACAATCAATCAATCATAATCACTAGTTATAACTACACATGGTTGATGATATTACTAGTTTATCTAGCGTGTCCTGCGTTGCATATAATCGATGAAGTGCGCATTCGCGAAAAAGGACTGCCGTTGCTTCAACGTGTACCTAACCATAAACATCAATGCCTTTCTTAAAATCAATACACAGAAGTATATATTTTTAAACCTGCATATTTAGCTAAAAGAAATCCAGGTTAGCAGGCAATATTAACCAGGTGAAATTGTGTCACTTCTCTTGCGTTCATTGCACGCAGAGTCAGAGTATATGCAACAGTTTGGGCCGCCTGGCTCATTGCGAACTAATTTGCCAGAATTTTACGTAATTATGACATAACATTGAAGGTTGTGCAATGTAACAGGAATATTTAGACTTATGGATGCCACCCGTTAGATAAAATACAGAACGGTTCCGTATTTCACTGAAAGAATAAACGTTTTGTTTTCGAGATGATAGTTTCCGGATTCGGCCATATTAATGACCTAAGGCTCGTATTTCTGTGTGTTATTATGTTATAATGAAGTCTATGATTTGATAGAGCAGTCTGACTGAGCGATGGTAGGCACCAGCAGGCTCATAAGCATTCATTCAAACAGCACTTTCGTGCATTTTGCCAGCAGCTCTTCGCAATGCTTCAAGCATTGCGCTGTTTATGACTTCAAGCCTATCAACTCCCGAGATTAGGCTGGTGTATACGATGTGAAATAGCTAGCTAGTTAGCGGGGTGCGCGCTAATAGCGTTTCAAACGTCACTGGCTCTGAGACTTGGAGTAGTTGTTCCCCTTGCTCTGCATGGGTAACGCTGCTTCGAGGGTGGCTGTTGTCGATGTGTTCCTGGTTCGAGCCCAGGTAGCGGCGAGGAGAGGGATGGAAGCTATACTGTTACACTGGCAATACTAAAGTGCCTATAAGAACATCCAATAGTCAAAGGTATATGAAATACAAATCGTATAGAGAGAAATAGTCCTATAATTCCTATAATAACTACAACCTAAAACTTCTTACCTGGGAATATTGAAGACTCATGTTAAAAGGAACCACCAGCTTTCAAATGTTCTCATGTTCTGAGCAAGGAACTTAAACGTTAGCTTTGGCACATATTGCATTGTTTTTGCATTATTTAAACCAAATTGAACATGTTTCATTATTTATTTGAGGCTAAATTGATTTTATTGATATATTATATTAAGTTAAAATAAGTGTTCATTCAGTATTGTTGTAATTGTCATTATTACAAATACATTTTTAAAAATGGCCGATTAATCGGTATCGGCTTTTTTTTGTCCTCCAATAATCGGTATCGGCGTTGAAAAATCATAGTCGGTCGACCTCTAATTGCCATGTCAGCACACCCCTAGTGTTCAGTCCCAGGATCCTGAGCTTAGTGATGAGCTTGGGTGGCGCTATGGTGTTGAACACTGAGCTGTAGTCAATGAACAGCCTTCTCACATACATGTAGGGGTTCCTCTTGTCCAGGTAGGAAAGGGCAGTCTGAAGTGCAACAGAGATTGTGTCATCTGAGGATCTGTTGGGGTGGTATGCGAATTGGAGTGGGTCCAGGGTGTCTGGGATGATGGTGTTCATGTCAGCAGCATACCACCCTGCATCCCCCTGCTGGCTTGCTTCTGAAGCTAAGCAGGGTTGGTTCATGGATGGGAGACCACATGCTGCTGGAAGTGGTGTTTGGAGGGCCAGTAGGAGGCACCGTTTCCTCTTGTCTAAAAGAAAATGCCCCAGGGCAGTGATTGGCGACATTGCCCTGTGTGGAGTGCCATCTTTCGGATGGGACGTTAAACGGGTGTCCTGACTCTCTTTGGTCACTAAGATCCCTGGCACTTATCATAAGAGTAGGGGTGTTAACCCCGGTGTCCTGGCTAAATTCTCAATCTGACCCCCATACCATCATGTTCACCTAATCATCCCCAGGTTACAATTGGCACATTCATCCCCCCTCCTCTCCCCTGTAACTATTCCCCAGGTCGTTGCTGTAATTGAGAATGTGTTCTCAGTCAACTTACCTGTTAAAATAAGGGTTAAATCAACAAACAAAAGAATGTGAGCCATGACCAGACTTTCAAAGCATTTCATGGCTACAAATGTGAGGGCTATGGGGATATAGTCATTTAGACAGGTTACCTTGGCTTTCTTGGTCACAGGAACAAAGGTGGTCTGCTTGAAACATGTAGGTATTACAGACTGGGTCAAAGAGAGGTTGACAAAATCAGTGAAGACAACCACTAGCTGGTCAGTGCATGCTCGGAGTACTCATCCTGGTAATTGGTCAGGTCCTGTGTAAAGGTCCTACTCATATTGGCTATGGGAAGCGAGATCACACAGTCATCCGGATCTGCTCTCGTTGCATAGTTGCTCGGTTCAGTGTTTCTTACCTTCCAAAATATTACGCATTTAATGTATATTGACCTAGAGCCAGAAATACATTCCTGGGACAAGGATTCTACACCAGTCACAGTGAGAGAGAAACATTGGTGTAAGTGGAGGGAGCATTACACTGGAGAGGACAACCCCTGACCCTATTCTACCAGACACACACACACAAGCACGCACGCACACACACATGGCACAAATGTACAAATGCATGCACGTGCATACATACACACTCGTGTGCCAAACACTATGGTGCTGTGGCAGGCCTGTACTGAGTACTTCATTAAATCTCCACAGGGGAGTCAATAACTCATTAGAAGAGCCAATAGACCCCATTACACCCCCTCCCCATACACACACACACACACACACACACACACACACACACACACACACACACACACACACACACACACACACACACACACACACACACACACACACACACACACACACACACACACACACATGTACTAGGAGGAAGGGCAAGATGGACTGGAAAGGGGAAAGATGGAGGTGAGGAGAAAGTGATGGACAAGGTGATAAGAAGGACAAAGGGGGAGGACTAGAGAGCTATTAATTAAGGAAGGTATTTCATCAACTCTGAAGTCCCATGACACAGGGGCTCCCAAGTGGTGCAGCGGTCTAAGGCACTGCATCTCAGTGCTACAGATGTCACTACATGTTTTCAACTACTATGTTTTCAAAATATCATTCTTATAACATTCTTTGAACGTTTCGAATGTTTTCGTGTGGTTTTTATGGTAAGTTTTCTAAATGTTCTGAGAACATGACATTAAATAGATCCATGAGGAAACCTGCAGAAAATGTTATGCTGAAGTACTGAAATTCCCACAGAACAACGTTGTTTTTTAACGTTCTCTGAACATGACTTTAAATAGAACCATGAGGAAAACATTGTGCTGAAGTACTGAAATTCCCACAAAAGAACGTTGTTTCTTAACGTCCTTGGAACAATTCAAGAACATGATTGTAAATAGAACCATGAGGAAAAAAAATCTGACCTTCCATATTTAAACCTGTGTCAAGAATATTAAGAAGGTGTGTGTTTGTGTGTGTGTATGGCTACAAATGTGTGTGCGTCCTAATGTGTGTGTGTCTGCATCTTTATGCGTGTGTGTGTTTTGCTCCTAGAGCAGATGGCACCAGTGACCAGGGCCGGAGGTGGCAGCAGGTGGGCGGAGTCGGTTCCTATCCCAGCGTCCTCTCTATCTGGCCTCGCCCTGTGAGCCTCCTGAGACATGGCCTCAGACAATCACCTCACTCTGCCAGGTCGTCCCGGGCGATGTCACTGCGTCGTGAGGAGCTCCTTCAGAGTGACCACCACAGACTGAGAGAACAGAGGGAAGAGAGAAAGATTGTAGCAACCTCTCTCTGTCTCTTTCTCTCTTTCTCACTTGCTCTCTGTCCATCTGTCAAATGCACTCTGACTTCCTTTGCTCTTCTCTCAGTGTATTTATTCTCTTTTTATCCACTCTATTCCTCTCTGGCCTCATTTCTCTCTCTTTATTGTACTTTCTTTCTATTCCTATACCTTTCCTCTCCCTCACTCTGTTTTCTCCCTCTGTCTGATTGTATTATCTGCTGTGTTAGTGTGTCCAGTGTTTTCTCCCTCTGTCTGATTGTATTATCTGCTGTGTTAGTGTGTCCAGTGTTTTCTCCCTCTGTCTGATTGTATTATCTGCTGTGTTAGTGTGTCCAGTGTTTTCTCCCTCTGTCTGATTGTATTATCTGCTGTGTTAGTGTGTCCAGTGTTTTCTCCCTCTGTCTGATTGTATTATCTGCTGTGTTAGTGTGTCCAGTGTTTTCTCCCTCTGTCTGATTGTATTATCTGCTGTGTTAGTGTGTCCAGTGTTTTCTCCCTCTGTCTGATTGTATTATCTGCTGTGTTAGTGTGTCCAGTGTTTTCATAACCATCTCCAAGCTAAATAAGTACTTCCTATAAACCAGCACACCTGAGACCAATGCATTATACACAGTACATCATAGTCCACCACACTGCTCTCCTTCTGTGTGAAACCTTCACACATCAAACTGACCTCGCCATTTCTGTTCACCATTTCTCTTTCTGTCTTTTCCCCCTTTTGCCATCACCCTCTTTCCCTCTCGCTCTCTCTGGCCTTCAATCTATCTATCACCTCTCCCTCCCCCTGTCAACTCAGGCAGGCTGGACTGGGGCTAATGGGTGCACCCCTGTGCCAGCTGCAGCCTCTCACACATTGCAAGCTCACTCTCATTCACTCTATCCCTCTCTCTCTTTCCCGAGCCCACTGTGCACACACACATCATCATCATCATCATACACTACTCCAAGAGCGAGTGAGAGGAAGAGGAAACGGTTGTGTGTGCTGATTGGTACGCTAAATTAGCTGGAAAGAGCGAGTGAAGTATCTGGTCTAGGCAGACGGCTGTGGTAGCAGTATTGGTGCTGGGATGGAGAGAGGCCTCTCTAGCTGTCCATTTAGTACTCACGATGTAATTGTATGCTGTGGGCTGCATCGGTTTAGCCTCTGGGGATTTTTAGTACTAGTGGGTATAAATCCCTATAGCAATGATGCTGAGGAATATGGATGATTGATCCACAGTATAAGGAAAGCTGTCTGTTCTTCCTATGCATTGTATGTACAATATAGGCAAATACAATATGTCATTACAGGCATAATAAAGTGTGGGAAACATTAGTCACTATACTGTGTTCTGTTTATTCCAGAATACTACTGAGATGTTCTTGATGTGGGATCAACAGTAACCTGTGCGTTACATCATATAGGGGTTTGGGTTGGTAGTAAAACGTTATCCCTGCAGTAAATCAATGGTTGCTGCACAGGAAAATATTATTAAATACAATTTATTCTCTGAAATAGTTATTAAAAAAATGGACAGTGGACATGAATCAACGTTTTACTAAAAGTGCCGGTTTTAGCCTACCATAATCCCTGAGAAGGTAGTAAGATTTTAATCTGCATATGTGACTAGTTGTCATGTGTAGCTCCAACCCACACCTCCTTACTGGTCCTTTAAAAATAAAGTCAACATCATGGTTTACCACAGATGGTGTTTCTCTCTCTCTCTTTCCCTCCATCCTCTCCTCCCTCGCTCTGACTAATTATATTAATGTGCCAAAATGCGTTATCCATTGGCATGGTGAGTTGGAGAGAGAGAGAAGAACTAACTGAAGTTTACAGATTTTCTTTTCACCATTCAAGTATCAGTATTTCCTAATCACATCTCACACACAGAGGTTAGCACAGGGGGGTAATAGTAGCGCTGGCTAATCTACTCTAGAGTTCTGCGTTCGGGACGCAAAAGAACACCTCTACTGACACCAAGTCCACGGGCAGCTCCACCTAACACAGAGGGACACCTGCTTCTTTGATGTTTGGACAACAAAGCAGGCCGTCATCATCCCCATCTTCATGATGAGTCTTGGAAGACTAACATGGATATGTTGGAGGACTTTGACAAGCGCCACACGCTGTTTGTCACCATATTTTTTCACTGTTTAATGTACGTTTTGTTAACCATAGGTGGTGGGCCAAAGCCCCAAAAATTAATTTGAACGTTCCCTGTCGAGAAACAGAAAAAAAAAATTAAATGACAGTAAAACATTCTTGTTAAAATGTTTTACCTTTTATTTAATGATGACTATAACATTTGTTGGTACCTTCAATTCGTACACATTTTCTCATAACAATTATATTTCAACACTGTGTCTGATCAGAAAAATGTCTTGATCTGCTAAACTTGGAACCAATCAGAACTCCCGTACATACCCCTCATGATGATGGCAGCCAGTGACCTGCTGCTATCTAAGATGTAAACACACCTGTTGAGATGAAGGCTGAAATAAGATAAATATCTGTTTTCGAGTGCACCTGAAATATGCAGAATGCAAATGCAAATTGTCTTGATCGCATGAAGAGGTGACTCTGTTGACCACTTAGCCAATTTATTGAAAGCTCTCCAATGTTACAGTGACTAGCCTAGACAGCTAATGGAAATGCCAACTTGTCTGCTCAGGAAGCTAGTGTTTCATTCTCTCTGTCTTCCTCTCTGTGAATTCAAGTTTTCAATCATGCGTTGGCATGGTTATATATCTCATTTCAAGTAACTAGCTGCAGGCTTAAAGAAACATTCAATCATATAATTTGCATAGAAACCCAAAAAGCATGTAAATGGAAAGATGTGTGTGTGTGCCATGTACTGAAAGGGGTTCACCTAGGGGTCATGATAGGGGCTGTACCAAATGTTTGATGTATTATAATAATTGATTATGCTTATGTTGTATTAATAGAAGGGGAGGGGTTATAAGACCCCTCCCTCCTTACATTTATAGGGTCCTAGACTACAGATTAACAATATATATACACTATGAGGTTTAATATTGCTCCACAGTACTTTTCTAGTCTCTCTGCCTCTTATGAAGAAACTGTCTGAGAAATGTGTGACTGTGAAGACAGAGCTCTGCAGGGGAGTGTAAGAGATAAGAGATTAGTCAGACATTCCACTATAAATCAACTTGGACATTTACTGCTAAGCTTTAGATAGCTATATAAACAAGAGTTTTAGTGTTGAGTAGGCAAGGGTTTGGTCTCACGAGTAAAAGATAATGACGTAGGCAGTGACATCACTAGGGTTTAATAAAAGAACTTGGGACCTTTTCTTTGATGCAGAACTTACTCGGAAACGTGCGTTATGTTCCTGTTGTCAACTTCTGTCTGCAATTGCATTAATAAAGGTTTTTGAATGATTTAATTAAAGATATTGTCATAATGATAATTTCACTAATGAGCCAATGATTGACAAGGAAACAAACCCCAACAGTACGCTGGAATGGAGGTTTAAAAACAACAGATGCATATGCATATTAGCCAACATGACATATCCCACACGTATACCTTTCAAAACAATATTCTCTAAAAACAGCTGGGCAAAATGTATACAATATGCTCTGCAATAAGATGACCGGAGTTTGATTTCTAAACCAGATGAGTTCTCAAATGTCAGCAGCTGTCCAATGCCATGGTGGGCATGCATAATGTTGACTGCATTGGAATATTTGCTATAGAGAATGATAAAGAGTCTGCAGGATTATGGAAAAAGCATTTGGGAAATTAATGTTTGAGTTTCAAACACTAAATGTTAGGGTTAGGGTTAGTGAATGTGAATATATTTAGGTGGTTTAAATGATTAGGCTAACCTTCTATAATTTGACAGTGCCAAATTACCTTAATGATGTTCTCACTGGTGATGACAGCAAAGGCAGGTGGCTTTTCCATTGGTCACTTGGATAGCAGAGGGTTTCCATTTGTCACTCAGACAGTTAGCTGTGTAGTGATGTGTCATTTTAATTTCATATTTTGAATAATGTTGAATATCCTTTTACTGTCCGTCTATAATGCTGAACTGTTATAGACTACTGAGTACCTCCAACCTCTCTCCCGCTCTCTCCAAGGCAAAAGGTCATGTGACCTCACAGGACTGCAAAAGGACACGTCTCCCCCTCACTCTCTTAGCTCTTAGCCTCTTATCCTGCTGGACCTCTCAAGCTGGACCTCTCTCCAAGAGGGAGGAGAACCTGCATCTTTAGTAGGCCGACCACAGGGCCTGGACCTTCGCCTTTAATGGCAATAACTGTTGAACTGATAAGTTAGGGAAAGTACCTTTCAGGAAATAGTACCTGTAATCCAGTACAGAAATTGAGACAGAAGAGCCCATGCACTGAACAGTCTCAGAGGGACTTAGTCTTTATAGAGCTAGTGTAGCCTGAATGGCAGATTAAGCAAACATTCTTTAAGGAAAGAAGGAGAAGATAATTTAGAGCACAGCTTCTGCAACTCAAAGGAAGAGCCAGCAGACAGAGCAACTAGGTACACAACCCAAAGGAGCAGGCCATGAGGGACCATCCGAACTCAGAGGGAAGGAGCAAGAAACCACCGCCAAGGAAGCCCTCAACTCAGGACAAAGGAGGACCCACCGCCATGTTGCCTTTGTTCACCTCTATGTGGCCTAACCACAGCCAACGACAACAGACTTTGGTCACAGACCGAATATCACATCTTTAATATTCAGATATTGTGAGGTCTTTTTCTTGTCTTTCATTCTACCTCCTACCTTTTCATGATCACTCTCATTACGTTTGTAAATATTTTGATTAGCGTTATTAAATGTTGATTGTATAAAGAACTTGTGTTTGTCTTGTTATTCTGGGAAAGAACTCCAGTTGATTCTCAAAGAATTCATACCTTCAGATTAATCAATGTATTACTATTATTCTCATTTCAGTCTGATAGTTATTGTAAATAACTCATGAGTCAGGCCTTCTTAGAATACCATTTTGTCCAAGAAAGGACTGGTGCCCCGTTAATAATTTCATAGTAATAAGTGTACACACGACCTTACAGCTGGTAAATAGAATGTTTCCATTGTTCACTCAGACAACAGAATGTTTCCATTGTTCACTCAGACAGCAGAATGTTTCTATTGTTCACTAAGACAGCAGAATGTTTCTATTGTTCACTCAGACAACAGAATGTTTCCATTGTTCACTCAGACAGCAGAATGTTTCTATTGTTCACTAAGACAGCAGAATGTTTCTATTGTTCACTCAGACAGCAGAATGTTTCTATTGTTCACTCAGACAGCAGAATGTTTCTATTGTTCACTCAGACAGCAGAATGTTTATATTGTTCACTCAGACAGCAGAATGTTTCCATTGTTCACTCAGACAGCAGAATGTTTCCATTGTTCACTCAGACAGCAGAATGTTTCCATTGTTCACTCAGACAGCAGAGTGTGTATATTGTTCACTCAGACAGCAGAATGTGTCTATTGTTCACTCAGACAACAGAATGTTTCCATTGTTCACTCAGACAGCAGCATGTTTCCATTGTTCACTCAGACAGCAGAGTGTGTATATTGTTCACTCAGACAGCAGAATGTGTCTATTGTTCACTCAGACAACAGAATGTTTCTATTGTTCACTCAGACAGCAGAATGTTTCCATTGTTCACTCAGACAGCAGAATGTTTCTATTGTTCACTCAGACAGCAGAATGTTTCTATTGTTCACTCAGACAGCAGAATGTTTCTATTGTTCACTCAGACAGCAGAATGTTTCCATTGTTCACTCAGACAACAGAATGTTTCCATTGTTCTGTTACGTTCCTGACCTGTTTTCTGTTGTTTGGTATGTGTTTAATTGGTCAGGGCGTGAGTTTGGGTGGGTAGTCTATGTTATGTGTTTTCTATGTTGGGTTAATGGGTTGCCTGGTATGGCTCTCAATTAGAGGCAGGTGGTTTTCATTTCCTCTGATTGAGAGTCATATTAAGGTAGGTTGTTCTCACTGTTTGTTTGTGGGTGATTGTTCCTGTGTCTGTGTAATCCACATGGGACTGTTTCGTTTGTTCGTTCGTTTTAGGTAGTCTGTTCCTGTTCTTGCGTCCTTCGTCTATATGTAAGTTTGTTTGTTTCAGGTCTGTTGCCTTCGTTTATTGTTTTGTAGTTTGTTCTAGTGTTTTGTCAGTGTTTCGTCTGTTTGAAATAAATCGTTATGTATTCATCACCCGCTGCGCCTTGGTCCGTTCATACACCACCAGACGAACGTTACATGTTCACTCAGACAGCAGAATGTGTCTATTGTTCACTCAGACAACAGAATGTTTCTATTGTTCACTCAGACAGCAGAATGTTTCCATTGTTCACTCAGACAGCAGAATGTTTCCATTGTTCACTCAGAAAACAGAATGTTTCTATTGTTCACTCAGACAGCAGAATGTTTCTATTGTTCACTTAGACAGCAGAATGTTTCCATTGTTCACTCAGACAACAGAATGTTTCCATTGTTCACTCAGACAGCAGAATGTTTCTATCGTTCACTCAGACAGCAGAATGTTTCTATTGTTCACTCAGACAGCAGAATGTTTCCATTGTTCACTCAGACAGCAGAATGTTTCTATTGTTCACTGAGACAGCAGAATGTTTCCATTGTTCACTCAGACAACAGAATGTTTCTATTGTTCACTCAGACAGCAGAATGTTTCTATTGTTCACTCAGACAGCAGAATGTTTCTATTGTTCACTCAGACAGCAGAATGTTTCTATTGTTCACTCAGACAGCAGAATGTTTCTATTGTTCACTCAGACAGCAGGATGTTTCTATTGTTCACTCAGACAGCAGAATGTTTCTATTGTTCACTCAGACAGCAGAATGTTTATATTGTTCACTCAGACAGCAGAATGTTTCTATTGTTCACTCAGACAGCAGAATGTTTCCATTGTTCACTCAGACAGCAGAATGTTTCTATTGTTCACTCAGACAGCAGAATGTTTCTATTGTTCACTCAGACAGCAGAATGTTTCTATTGTTCACTCAGACAGCAGAATGTTTCCATTGTTCACTCAGACAACAGAATGTTTCTATTGTTCACTCAGACAGCAGAATGTTTCTATTGTTGACTCAGACAGCAGAATGTTTCTATTGTTCACTCAGACAGCAGAATGTTTCCATTGTTCACTCAGACAGCAGAATGTTTCCATTGTTCACTCAGACAGCAGAATGTTTCTATTGTTCACTCAGACAGCAGAATGTTTCCATTGTTCAATCAGACAGCAGAATGTTTCTATTGTTCACTCAGACAGCAGAATGTTTCTATTGTTCACTCAGACAGCAGAATGTTTCTATTGTTCACTAAGACAGCAGAATGTTTCTATTGTTCACTCAGACAGCAGAATGTTTCTATTGTTCACTCAGACAACAGAATGTTTCTATTGTTGACTCAGACAGCAGAATGTTTCCATTGTTCACTCAGACAGCAGAATGTGTCTATTGTTCACTCAGACAGCAGAATGTTTCCATTGTTCACTCAGACAGCAGAATGTTTCTATTGTTCACTCAGACAGCAGAATGTTTCCATTGTTCACTCAGACAGCAGAATGTTTCCATTGTTCACTCAGACAGCAGAATGTGTCTATTGTTCACTCAGACAGCAGAATGTTTCCATTGTTCACTCAGACAGCAGAATGTTTCTATTGTTCACTCAGACAGCAGAATGTTTCCATTGTTCACTCAGACAACAGAATGTTTCTATTGTTCACTCAGACAGCAGAATGTTTCTATTGTTGACTCAGACAGCAGAATGTTTCTATTGTTCACTCAGACAGCAGAATGTTTCCATTGTTCACTCAGACAGCAGAATGTTTCCATTGTTCACTCAGACAGCAGAATGTTTCTATTGTTGACTCAGACAGCAGAATGTTTCTATTGTTGACTCAGACAGCAGAATGTTCCATTGTTCACTCAGACAGCAGAATGTTTCTATTGTTCACTCAGACAGCAGAATGTGTATATTGTTCACTCAGACAGCAGAATGTTTCCATTGTTCACTCAGACAGCAGAATGTTTCTATTGTTCACTCAGACAGCAGAATGTTTCCATTGTTCACTCAGACAGCAGAATGTTTCTATTGTTCACTCAGACAGCAGAATGTTTCCATTGTTCACTCAGACAGCAGAATGTTTATATTGTTCACTCAGACAGCAGAATGTTTCTATTGTTCACTCAGACAGCAGAATGTTTCTATTGTTCACTCAGACAGCAGAATGTTTCCACTGTTCACTCAGACAGCAGAATGTTTCTATTGTTCACTCAGACAGCAGAATGTTTCCATTGTTCACTCAGACAACAGAATGTTTCTATTGTTCACTCAGACAGCAGAATGTTTCTATTGTTCACTCATACAACTAAATGTTTCCATTGTTCACTCAGACAACAGAATGTTTCCATTGTTCACTCAGACAGCAGAATGTTTCTATTGTTCACTTAGACAGCAGAATGTTTCTATTGTTCACTCAGACAGCAGAATGTTTCCATTGTTCACTCAGACAACAGAATGTTTCTATTGTTCACTCAGACAGCAGAATGTTTCCATTGTTCACTCAGACAACAGAATGTTTCCATTGTTCACTCAGACAGCAGAATGTTTCTATTGTTCACTCAGACAGCAGAATGTTTCTATTGTTCACTCAGACAGCAGAATGTTTCCATTGTTCACTCAGACAACAGAATGTTTCTATTGTTCACTCAGACAGCAGAATGTTTCTATTGTTCACTCAGACAGCAGAATGTTTCCATTGTTCACTCAGACAGCAGAATGTTTCTATTGTTCACTCAGACAGCAGAATGTTTCCATTGTTCACTCAGACAGCAGAATGTTTCCATTGTTCACTCAGACAGCAGAATGTTTCTATTGTTCACTCAGACAGCAGAATGTTTCTATTGTTCACTCAGACAGCAGAATGTTTCTATTGTTCACTCAGACAGCAGAATGTTTCCATTGTTCACTCAGACAGCAGAATGTTTCCATTGTTCACTCAGACAGCAGAATGTTTCTATTGTTCACTCAGACAGCAAAATGTTTATATTGTTCACTCAGACAGCAGAATGTTTCTATTGTTCACTCAGACAGCAGAATGTTTCTATTGTTAACTCAGACAGCAGAATGTTTCCACTGTTCACTCAGACAGCAGAATGTTTCTATTGTTCACTCAG